>NC_061823.1:38997364-38999864 GCF_019202785.1 Penaeus chinensis
TAAGTAATAGGTTTGGTAGTGTTACAAAATTTCAGCAAAGAAGTAAGAGACGAGACATGTAAAAAAGAAAGAAAAAGTAAAAAAAAAAAAAAAAAAAAAAAAAAAAAGCTTGTACCTGCTCTTGAATCTTGCAGAATTTAGTTCCCTGCTAAAGGAAATCAGCTGTGTATTTATTCCTTTTCAAATTGAGTCTCAGTGTGTTCAGATATTTAAATCTTGTGTTTGACATACAGGTTGACATATATATTTTCCCTTGAAATCTTGTTCATAGGCTTAAGTTTCTTTATATTTCTCTTTCATGTCAATATGTATCATAGCTTATTTTTGTGTAAATAGTATGACAAGGAATTGGCTTGTAACATATTTATTTTCCTTTCCATTTCCTCATCTACATATTCTTGTTTGTAGAGGCCTTAGTGACATTTTTTCCCATTGGACTCGACATGTTCAGTGCACCTGTAAATGTTGTGCTTCATGAACCCTGGAAATTCTGTAACTATGGTGTACCAAGACATTAATTAAAGGCCGTGTAGATAGGTTATACATAATGTATTGAATGTTGTCGGCTCTTGGTTCTCGGTTATGCATTGCAGTTAGACCATCCCTTGTGAAATAGTGTGGTCATGAATGCATAGGTGACGTGTGTTTGTCGGCTTCATGCCATGTTAGTAGAACCAGTGTGAAGCGGCGGATCATGGCATTTGATGAGAGGAAAAACATATAAGAGATTAATTTATCTTATTTGCAGATACTGTAGCCATTATGATGTATTAGGATTTTTGTATGTTTTACACTATTATCCTCAAATCAAAGTACTGTATTGCCAAATATATTGTGTATTTATAGATATCCTTGATTTATTTAATCCCTTCTCTGCTTTAAGAGTTTTATATATTTGAACATGTATATGAAATTCACAAGATAGACTATAATCTATCTATTCATTCAATTGTGGACCTGGATCTATGTGATTTTGAGATGCTAATGGCTAAGGAGGAGCTTTTTCTTTTGTATTTGTTAGATGTATTCAAAATACCTTCAGTTGGAATTCTTACATATATTCTAATAATACTCTAATATTATTACATCTCCATTTACTGAACTGATTGCTAGAGGCTGTTGTTTATGACTTTGTCCATCAGAACTGTATAGTATATCATCATCATCCTCTGGGGGCTAATACTGATGGGGGCGCATGGCCGCACCCACCCTTCACTTCCATCCATGGGGGTCCCTCATGGCAAACCTCTAGGCAGACTCTCAGTCCATTGCTAACTCCTCCAACAGGTCTGATTGGGCTGCCTAAGTCATGACCTACTAGGTCATCACACAGGCCTCTTTCACCCAGGACTGTCTTGCAAAGAGGCAACCTGATGGGCAGGGTCATCCACAGGGAAACGAGCTAGGTGCCTATGAAGCCGAGTTGGTGATCTTGGGTTTTACAAGTAATGGGACCCATGCTGGTCTTACAGCGTAGACATCAGATGGACACATAGTCCTGCCAACTGTACCGCATGATCTGGTGTAGGGACTTGTTACAAAAGGCACTGAGACAAAACTCCTAGGCACTTGATAGTGTCCAGGTTTTGCTTTCATAGAGCAAAACTGGCAGTATCAAGTCTTTGAAGACATGTCGCTTGGCTCTGCACAGGTAATGACATCTCCAAATACTCTACAATGACTACACTACCAAAGTATGTAAAGCTCTCTGTGACTTCATCCTCACTGTAAGCATGTATTGACAACAGGTTCCGATAACAGGCCCCCAAAATCCTAGATTTTGGTTTTGGTCCAGGAGACCTCTAGGCCTCATTGCTTAGTGCATCAAAAGCCGCCACCAGTGATTTCAGAGAGTCAGATAGGATAGCAACATCATTGGCAAGGTCGAGGTCGGTGGCCTTGGAATTGCCCAGTGGTGCTCCACAGTGACTTTGTCTTGTAGCTCTGCCCATTATCCAGTCCATGCAAGTGTTGAAGAGTGTTGGTACAAGAACACAGCCTTGCCTCACTCTCGTGGTGGGGGCTCGACAGGTCGGTCGATGTAGGCTGTAAGCAGCCAAACTCACGGCGGCGTTCCACAATGACGAAGCGCTAGAATAGGGTCTATTGTGGACTTGCCAGGAGTGAATCTAGACTGCTCCTGTTTCTGGTGCCTTCGTACTGTTTACGGATCAATAGTATGGCTTATCTTAATTTCTTGTCTAGTTTTGAAATATAGTATAATGACTGTCATAACTCTAGCGCTCTCTACCCTTCCCCATCCCTTCCCTTCCCCTTCACTTATCCTTCCTCATTCCCTTCCCCTTCCTATTCCTTCCCCTTCCTCTTCCCTTTCCCTTCCTTTAGAGAAACTAATTTTTCCGCATAGAACCTTGAAGACTTATACAGATTTGGATTTATGCAAGGAGTATATATACTGTAGATATAACAAAAGGGTACTTGCCGGTATTCGATTTTTTACCCTTGTGTACAGTTTTGTATTTTATTGTAAAGGTAAATG
>NC_061823.1:39004864-39012364 GCF_019202785.1 Penaeus chinensis
GAACAGAGACACAGAGAGAGACAGAGTCACAGAAAGAGAGAGAGACAGAGACACAGGGAGAGACACAGAGACAGGGAAAGAGACATAGACAGAAAAAGACAGACACATAGAGAGAGTCACAGGGAGAGAGACACAGAGAGAGAGAGACAGGGAGAGAAAGAGAGACAGAGACACAGAGAGAGAGACACACAGAGAGAGAGAGAGACACAGGGAGAGAAACAGAGACAGAAAGAGAGAGATACAGGGAGAGAGACAGAGACTCAGAGAGAGTCACAGGAAGAGAGACAGAGACACACAGAGAGAGTCACAGGGAGAGAGACAGAGACACACGGAGAGAGTCACAGGGAGAGAGACAGAGACAGGGAGAGAGTCAGGGAGAGAGAGAGAGAGAGAGAGAGAGAGAGAGAGAGAGAGAGAGAGAGAGAGAGAGAGTCACAGGAGAGAGAGAGTCACAGGGAGAGAGAGAGAAATACAGGGAGAGAGACAGAAAGAAAGGGAGAGAGACAGAGACACAGATAGAGAGGCACAGGGAGAGAGAGAGAGACAGAGACACACAGAGAGAGACAGAGACACAGGGAGAGAGAGACAGAGACACACAGAGAGAGACAGAGACACAGGGAAAGAGTCACAGGGAGAGAGAGAGAGAGACAGGGAAAGAAACAGACACACACACACACACACACACACACACACACACACACACACACACACAGAGAGAGAGAGAGAGAGAGAGAGAGAGAGAGAGAGAGAGAGAGAGAGAGAGAGAGAGAGAGAGAGAGAGAGAGAGAGAGAGAGAGAGAGAGAGAGAGAGAGAGAGAGAGAGAGGGAGGGAGGGAGAGAAACAGACACACAGAGAGAGGCACAGGGAGAGATTGAGACACAGAGAGAGAGAGACAGAGACACACAGAGAGAGACAGAGACACAGAGAGAGAGAGACAGAGACACAGAGAGAGAGACAGAGAGACAGAGAGAGACAGAGACACAGGGAGAGAAACAGAGACACAGGGAGAGAAACAGAGACACAGGGAGATAAACAGAAACACAGAGAGAGAGAGACAGAGAGAGAGACAGAGAGACAAAGACGCACAGAGAGAGACAGAGACACAGGGAGAGAGACAGAAACACAGAAAGAGAATCACAGGGAGAGAGAGAGAAAGACACAAGGAGAGAAACAGACACACAGAGAGAGGGGCACAGGGAGAGAGAGAGAGAGACAGAGACACAGAGAGAGACAGAGACACAGGGAGAGAGGGGGTGGGGGAGATAGAGATAGAGATAGATAGATAGAAAGAGAGAGAGAGAGTGAGAGTGAGAGTGAGAAACCGAGAGAGAGAGTGAGAGTGAGAAACTGAGAGAGAGAGTGATAGTGAGAAACTGAGAGAGAGAAAGAGAAAAAGAGAGAGATTGAGAGTGAGAGTGAGATTGAGGATGAAGGTGAAAGAAAGAGAAAGAGAAAGAGACAGAAAGAGAAAGAGACAGACAGAAAGAGAAAGAGACAGAAAGAGAAAGAGACAGAAAGAGAAAGAGACAGAAAGAGAAAGAGACAGAAAGAGAAAGAGACAGAAAGAGAAAGAGACAGAAAGAGAAAGAGACAGACAGAAAGAGAAAGAGACAGAAAGAGAAAGAGGTAGAGAGAGTAAGAGTAGGAGTGCGAGTGAAAGAAACTAAGAGAGATACAGAGAGACAGAGAGACGGAGAGACAGACATAGACAGATAGATAGAGACAGATAGGCAGAGACAGAGACAGATAGGCAGAGACAAACAGAAATAGATAGGCAGAGACAGACAGAGACAGATAGGCAGAGACAGACATAGACAGATAGGCAGAGACAGACAGAGACAGACAAAGACAGACAGAGATAGACAGACAGACAGAGACAGATAGGCAGAGATAGACAGAGAAAGAGAGAGAGAAGGAAAACAAGAAAGAACGAAAAAAAAAAAAAAAAAAACCGGAGAGGGCAACAGAAAACAGAGCGAGATAGACGTGAACTGACAGAATGGGAAAGTCAAAATAGAATATAATCTGCATGGAACTTAATCCCCCGCGCGAGTGAGCGGTCACTGAGAGGGAGAAAAAAAAGGCTGAATGTTTCATGTATTACAAAATCTGTCATTGTTAGCGACGGGGTGATACGAAATGCGTTGCCCTGTATACGATCTGAAAAAAAAAAAAAAAAACGAGAGCGCATTGCGAGTTGCACTTGTATTTGATACTGTTTTAGACGATCGATCCATGTTTAGTTTACTCTAGAGTAATGGTTCTTATTTTACATTTTATTTATCTGTCTCTGTCTGTCTCTGTCTCTCTCTCTCTCTCTCTCTCTCTCTCTCACTCTCTCCCTCTCTCTCTCTCTCTCTCTCTCTCTCTCTCTCTCTCTCTCTCTCTCTCTCTCTCTCTCTCTCTCTCTCTCTCTCTCTTTCTCTTTCTCTTTCTCTTTCTCTCTCTCTCTCTTTTTCTCTTCCTCTCTGTCTCTGTCTCTGTCTCTGTCTCTGTCTCTGTCTCTCTCTCTCTCCTCTCCCTCTCCCTCTCCCTCTCCCTCTCCCTCTCCCTCTCCCTCTCCCTCTCCCTCTCCCTCTCCCTCTCCCTTCCTCCTTCACACACACACACATACACAAGCACCGTCATTCAAGACTGAACAACGGGCTTAAAGGGACCGTCCCTGAGAAATGCCGATTTTCTCTTTTTTGTTGAAAAATAGAAAATGGTCATACAGATTTTAACGAAATTTGGTAGGATGAAAGAGTACTTTATTACGCATCTTTATACGGAATTTTATTTAATTAGACCGAAGGGAATTGTAAGCCCAACGAAAAATCGATTTTTTAAAGATAGGTTAACTCTAGCCTTTTCACGTCCCAGAGTTATCATTTAATTTTCTATATTACTTTTGCTGAGAAAACCTCTAGGTCATATAAACAAAACAACGTATCCCAATTTGGAAATTCATTAATTCGTTTAAAAATTATCGCTTGTCACATAACTGCAAAAAGAGAGAGAAAAAAAAGGTTAAAAAATCATAAAAAAATATATATTTTGAATTAAAAAAAAACCCGTTCTGTTTAGGGGGAAAAGCATTTTAAGATCGGACAAAAACTGTAAGCCGTGAGAAGTCTGAAATATGAAGAAAAAAACTTTACGAGTAATCGACCTTTAAACTGTTTTTTTTTTTTTTAATAATTTTCTATTAATTTTCCATATTTTTTCGTTTGCTTACTGGCTACTTTATACATAAGATAAAGCCCAACCACTGCTCTATCTCTTGTTCTTTATTTCATTCAGATCGGATCAATAGTTATTGCACAGCATCACAAAATGCAATATAATATAACACTGAAGTCATCCTGCGCCGTAACTACGCGGTCCACGTGACCATAAAATAACGTTGTAATATCACGTCCACGCACTTCTAAACTCGTTTTTCTGTCGTCAGGAGTCCTCTATTCCTCCTATTACCCTCCACCTCGGTTGTCCCATTATCTTTTTTTTTGTTTTACCCCCCCCCCCCCCACCGACCGAAAATGGGAGGTAGGGAAGATAAGGGGGTGTGGGGTAAATGTATATATGCTCTTACGTAATTACCCATAAGCAAACAGGGTGTACAACGGGAGGAAGGGAGAGTAAGAAGAAAGCTAATACTTACTACTCATGGTTCCTGGTGCCCTTTCAACTGATATGAGGAAAAATCCTCAACTCAGTTGAAATATCCTTTCGGAGAGTATCATGGGATACCAACCCACTGTGAAATTCGCTGATCAGCGAAATAGTTGTCCGGGGTTAGGCCCTCGTTTGACCACCTATTTTTTCTTCGCGGGAGTTTATATTCACGTGGGTAATTCTACAGTAGTATACGAATCTGAATCAGGGCATAACACATTTTCGACCCCCCCTCCAAACCCAGCGACAGTCCCCTTAATTCCTGGAGCACAGCGTCGTCCACCTCGGGGCGATGCTAGCAAGATGATCATCCTCGACATGTCTATGAGTTCGGAAAACGTAACATCCGAAAGACGTTGGAAGAGGAGGAGGTGGAGGGGGAAGGAAGACAGGTTGCAGCATCTCGCGATTTCTCAAAATTATTTCGCGAGCCTTTGAGATTATATCTTAGGATTATCGCGATTGCATTATAAGATCTGAAAAAAACGAGGGCGCATCGCGAGTTTTCACTTGTCGAATTCGATGTTGTTTTGTTCCTCTCTTGTTCCCGATTCTGAGAAGTTATAGACAAGAAAAATAGGTACGATTAATTTTTGAATTTCACGTTTACCGATGGATATGACAATATTTAATTCTCTGAATATTGTTATAAATAAGAAGAAAAATATGGTTATCTTCTTGCATAATGACATTTCACTCACCGTCTCGTGCAGACACTTTATTTTGGGACGACACAGCTTTTCGCTAATGTGGGTGTTCGTTGTATCTTTTGCTGATAAATATCAAACATAGAAGGTACTGTGTGTGTCTGTGTGTGCGTTCGTGCGTGTAGTGCTCCAGCAGGAACCAAGAAGACCCTGAGAACAAACCCCGTCACCGTTTGAGCAAGATCTTCCCTCGGCCTCCGCTGTCCGCGGGCGCCGCCGCTTCAGCGCTTGTGTTGTCCTCGCTCATCAACAAAGAGCATTCAGCCTGTAGTGTAGTGTCAAAAGAGGTTTTATTGCGTCCTTTCGGCTCGCAAAACGAACAAACACATCTCCAGCCAACGCTCACGATACGCTGACCATGCCTTCAAAACCATGAGTACACGTTATGTGACCTTTCATTTCAAATCCCTCCCTTCTTCTCTCATGTACGACATTAGTTATAGAGTAAGGCAGTAGTTATAGAGTAAAGCCGAAGTTATTCGTCCGATGGGCAACTTTTATTCGAATCGGCGTGAGCCTGTATTTACGTCCTTCGTAAGTGTAGGAGCAGGGCTTCAGGCTGGAATCATAATTCGCTTATTAATCACACCCTTCTCACCCTCACGGAAGTCGCTTGCATGCTCTTGGTAAAATCCCAAGCGATCGTGTAATTTCGTGATAACTACCCTCAGGAGCAGTGTCACGAGCGCCCATCACAGATACACAGATCAGAGTGGGTTAATTGATTTTTTTTCCCCGTCTTGTTTATTCAGTTCACTTCATTTCGTTCGGTAATTTGGGCATGAGAACCCCCGTAGATGAAGTTTTACGTTGTCTGGCGTGTTTAAGATAGACAGGGTTGCCTCGGTCTGTGAGAATTTTGTAGCAATGTAGATTAAATGGAATTGTGGATTGCGAGCCGGGAAGCTTTGCTCTGAGAGAAGCTTGCAAAAAGTCTTTCATGTCACTGTTCACTAATGCGTACAATCCGTTGCATATCATTAAATGTTAAGTTTAGTGTGGCAGTTGAAATCATTTCATATTGATATCATTGCTATTCATCGCATTACAGTTAATATGAACGTTAATCCTCGTGTTTGTGATTCATTCGTTGTGTAAGGTCACTCTCACTTTCATTCTCTCTCGCTCACACTTGCACACATTCACTCACTCATCCACTCCGAACAAGATGCTGAAACCTTTCACTTCTAGGGTTTGTTGTTATCGTAGTCGTAGGCATAAAATCGATGATGTAATTCCAGTAAATTCGCGGTTATGACGTATACATTTGCCCGCAAACATGATTAGTGCAGCACTATGCACATTACTTCGTATCTTCTTGTTTTACATAATTTTCTTTCTCTATGTGACGGCAAGTGGTTCAAGTAGATCCTCGCGGATTGCCATTGTTGTTTTCCTTATCTACTCTCTTATCTATCATTGGCTCAAGCAGGTCCTTGTGAAGCACTACTTTCGTCTCGCTATTTTCCTCTTTATCTTTGCGAATAAAAATCACAAAAGTGAAAAAAAACCCTCAAAACTAACATTATAAACTGCAAACTTATATAAAAATAAACGACTAGTAGTCACTTACATCCTCCCTCTCTGTTGCCTTTCTTTTGTCTCTTAATGTCTTGGCTCTTGCGTATACGATCTGTGTCACTGACTGAACAGAGCAGATGGACCGAGGGTATCCGACACGGCACCGAAGGAGGAACCTGCTGCAGATACAGTCTCCTGCAAACCAGGAGTTCATCGGTGCAGGCATCAGCCGCCCCAGGATATAGTAGTAGGTCGCCGCCTGCATAGATCCAGCGAAGGACCAGGAATTGTCAGCACAGGTACCAGTCGACCCAGCATGCCGTGGAAGGGCGCCGCCTGCCTGGATGCCCATAGATTCAGTGAAACTCCAGAAGCTCGTCAGCATAGGTATCGCCTGTCCGGACGCCCGTAGATTCAGACAAAAGCTACGAGGACGCCTAGACGAGCACGCAGGAAGGACCTGGGGAGATCTGCGAGGGCGTGTAGACGAATACGAATTGGACCTTGACGAGGACTACAGGGAAGTCTGGACGAATCCAAAGTCGAGGAGGATATGGACGAGACCTTCGAGGACGTGTGGACATCGAGGACGGATGGATTCACCAAGGACCAAGAAGAAGAGGCTGACAAGGACAAACAACCACGAGAATGGATCCGAGGACAGCGCACGCGAGAATGAGATGGCCGATACGCTTGCTCCCAGACTAGCGTATCGTCTATTCATTTACTTGTGTTGTACATTTTCATCAGTAAAGAGTCTTATATATATTTATATATATACACATATACATACACATACATGCACACACACACACACATGTGTGTCTGTGTACATATATATATAAATACATATATACATATACACACATATATCATCATCATTTGGGAGCTATCCACCCTTTGCTTTCACCTACGAGGGTCCCTCATGGCGAGCCGCCAGGCAGGGGCCCAGCCCATCTCTAGCTTCTCAGGTTTGATCGATCTGCCCAAGCCAAGACTTTCTCGGTCGTCCCACAGTCCTCCTCCACCCAGGGTTGTCTTGGACAGAGACAACCTGATGGGCAGGGTCATCCTGCGGGAATCAAGTCAAGTGGCCGTATAGCCTGAGTTGGCGATCGCGGATTGTGCAAGTAACAAGTCCTGTACCGGTTTCATGGTGCAGCCATTGGTTGGAGACATGGTCCCGCCAACTGTACCCCATGATCCGGCGCAAGGATCTGTTACAAAAGGCATCAAGACGAGATTCCAAAGCACAAGATAGCGTCCAAATTTCACTACCACATAGTAAAGCTGGCAGTATCAGGGCCTTGAAGACACGTAGCTTGGTCCTTCTGCACAAGTACTGGCATTTCCAAATACTCTTGTCGAGATTTCATGACCCCTGCTGCCAGTCCAATCTGTCTTCTAACTTCCTGGTCTGACAGCCTAGAGTCGTGAACTGCACTACAGAGGTATTTAAATGTGACTTCGATGTTTTCACCGCAAGCACGTACCAACTGCACAGGGTCTCCTAGTAGGCCCCCAAAATCCTGGATCTTGGTCTTGGTCCAGGAGGCCTCGAGCCCCAAGGGCTTTGCTTCAAGAGCTGCTACCAGGGTTTCCAAAAAGATTCAG
>NC_061823.1:39017364-39022364 GCF_019202785.1 Penaeus chinensis
GTTTCTCTTTTTTAGGTATTTTATTGTTTCTGTAGTTTTAGTGAAGTTCCTCCCCTTCTTTTCAAAGTCGTTTTTTTTTTTTTTTTTTTTTTTTTTTAATTATGTATTTGTTTCGTTCTTAAGACTCGAAAGTCTATTTTACTTGATTTTCTATTTATCTTGATTTAATGGACGTTTAGTTTGATTTTCATTGTTATCTCTAATCTTCCGGGTATTTTACACTTGCAATCTTTTACTTTTAACTTTTTGTTCGATATTTTAAATTTTGTTTTAAATTGATTTTTTTTTTTTTCTCTTTTCTCCAGACATTGTAAAAATATATAATCTAATCTGTAAGGTGAAATCTCAAGTTTTATAAATACGAAAGATGTACAGTTCGTGACGTAGTTCATGACGTCACAAACATTATAAATACTGCCAAAAACGGAGCGAGTTACCAAACCATGACCCCCAAGCGGAGGCAAACAGACTGGCGCACGAGTTCTCTGCGAGGACAAGCAGCAACAGTCTGCCAACCGAGCTGAGGGCAAGACAAGAACGTCTACAATGCTCAGATCAGAGAAAGGGCAGCCGAACCCGATAACTCAGATGTTATCTTTTCTCTGAGGGAACTAAGAAAAGCCTATAAATCCAGTCCCAACACAGCCCCGGGCTCTGATGGGATCTCGTACCCTATCATCTCCCACCTAGGACTAGCAGATGAGCTTGCACTCTTGCAACTCATCAACAAGTCCTGGGAAACTTCCACTCTACCCCAGAGATGGAAGAGGGCTACCATAGTTCCCGTCCCAAAACCAAAGGAGCCGGGGAAGTCCCGCCCCATCTCTCTGCTCAGCTGCCTGGCCAAGACGGCCGAGAGGATGGTACTAAACCGGCTCCAATGGAAAATGGGTCCCCCGCACGAACACCTCCACGGGTCCGCAAGAGGCATGAGCACAGCACACAGCATAGCCACGCTCTTTAGCACAATCAGCAAGGGCCCAGCTGAAGTAGTATTCCTTGACCTTGAGAAGGCTTTTGAACTAGCAAGTCCGCTTGCCATTCAGGAAAGCCTGATCCAGAAGGGAATCAGAGAAAAGCTCTTAGCTTGGATAGGTGACTACATCAGGAACAGGACTGCCAATGTCAAATTCCAGGGTCACCTATCGCAGCACATGCCACTAGAAAATGGAACGCCACAGGCTGGACGTTTCCAGCCCTATTTAACACTTTAATGTCCTGCATCCTCAACCTACCTCCCAGTGGGGTGCCAGATCATCTCGTATGCAGACGATCTCGCTATCACCTCCACTGGACTATACAGTCTGAACTAAGCCCAGCGTTGTCTGGACCTTGTGTCCGAGGAGTGTAGGACAGGACTAAAGATCTCTGCAGCCAAATCCAAAGCCATGGCTCTGAGACAGAGAGCTCAAGGCACAAGTCTGAAAATCCAGGGAGTGAAATTGGAATGGGTCTAGGTCTTCCAATACCTTGGGGTAAGGATTGACCGGACCCTCTCCTTCCAGAAGGAGGTCCAGTACCTGGTCGACCGAACCAAAGCAAGACTGTCTGTCATGAGAGCAATGACTGGGAGACGCATAGGAGCAGGACACAAAGTACTAAGATCATTCTATGTACATGCTGTCCGCCCTGTTGTGGACTATGCCTCAGTCGCCCTAATTGCTGCAAAGAAAAAGTACACAGACAAATTGGAGAAATGAAGCTGCCAGGAGGTCCTCAACCTCCTGATGGAGGCAAACCTTCTCCCCCTGGACTCACGAATCGACCTAATGGCAACACAATTCCTGTCAAAGGTCATCCAGGCTCCCAGGAACACAAGCCTAAGACAAAAAATAGTCAGACTCCTAGAACAAGACAACGAGTTCTTCGCAAACAACTCCTGGCTGTCTCACACAGCCCGGTGTTGATACGATATCAGCTCAAAGAACAGCTTCTTGCTAATGGCATGGACTCCCCCCACCCCGACTTTGTCGAAGCCCCGCCGTGGGCATCAACCTTGATAGAGTTCAATATAATGAGCATGTCAATGAAAAAGAGCCTATACCCCACGCCTAGACTATAGGCAGAAGCCGAGAGGGTCATTGCAGCCATCACTCCTCCGGGCAGTAGAACCTACTTCACGGATGGATCGGTCGATCCCTTGAGCCACACTGCAGGCCCCGGCTTTGCAGCAAGGGATGCCACACAATCCATGAGGGTAACAGACAACGCCTCCTCGCTACAGGCAGAGGCAGTTGCAATCATGGGAGCCCTAGCCCACGCGTCCCTAAGGGAAGGACACGTGGTCATACATATAGACTCCAGGGCAGCCATTGACTGTGCTTCAGCACAGCTCACCCACAGACAACATCTACCTCCTGACCATAATTCTTACCATAGCACAAAGAATTCTTGCTCAGGGTAGAAGAATCTTCATCAACTGGGTCCTAAGCCACATCGGCATCAGAGGGAACGAGCTTGCTGACAGACAGGGGTATGCCCCCAAATCCCATGACGATAAAACCAAGCCGAAAATTACTTAAGGAGAAGTGTGCCTTGGTCGGCCGTACCTTCCTCCTGCAGCTTCACAGAGGGGAAATGAGATCCTCCCCCTCGGTCAGCTGGTACTCAGACGCCACAGGCTATGAACCACTGGCAGTCTCTGAAATAATCAACAGAGGTACCGAAGTCATTCTTCACAGAATGCGCATAGGTTACCACTATGCATGGCAGATTATAGAAACAATAGACCGTGAAGAGAGGTGTTGCATGCACTGCGGCGAACCGAATGCCACACTAGTACATTACTTAGAGAATTGTGAGCATACACAATTCCTGAGACAGGGACCACATACAACAGTCGCCGTGCTGGTAAAGAGGTTATGCGATATGCTTACACCATGGCGGCAGGAGCGCCTGCTGGCAGTCCCACCGCCACGGTAAGCACCGAGTGTCAGAGAACCAAATGAGACAGCCGTAAAAAGCTAACACAGGCCGGGTCATATATGGAAGGCCCGGGCGAAGCTAGAACTTCGCAAATCTCAATCGCATCGCGCGAGTTACACTCAGTCTGAACCAGATGCTCTATGTACGAGGTTCTCTGTGCTGACGTTTGTTTTTCTGAGGAGCTGGACGTGATCCTTTTTTTCTTATTTGTTGCATATACATGACTAAACTTGAGTTAATAATCTTAATCTTTTCATCAAAATGACTTATTTTTTTTATTCAGCGATAATATTAAGACTCGTAAAGAGTGATTTTAACCGATATTTTTTGTATTTATTTTTTTAAGCATAAATGAGGTTTTGAAATGCATTTAAGAAGTTTTACTTTGTCCTCCATAATGATCTTAAATAAAAGTTAAAAGAGATCTTGTTGATATTAAAGGGAAAGCCATAGGCTGGACGTCAAGGAGTTGATTGTGCGCGGTCTTTTTTGTTTGGCTGTTTGTCTGTGCCTCGATGCTTCACGCCGCCGCAACACATCTAGACACTGTGAACTCACAACAATATATATATATATATAATACACACACACACACACACACACACACACACACATATATATATGTATATATATACGTATATAAGTATACATATAAATAAATACATATATATACATGTACATATATACACACACACATATACACATACACACATACACATGTATATGCATGTGCATACACATATATGCATATATGTATATATATATGTATATATATATATATATATATATATAGAGAGAGAGAGAGAGAGAGAGAGAGGGAGAGAGAGATATTATCTGTCAGATAAACAAACAGACAGACAGTGATAGACAAACAGATATATGTCGATAGATAGAGAAAGAGAGGAAATTTTAAACTGACTAATTCTGCACCACATTCCCGTACTGAGAAATAACCTTTCAAGAAGATTATACATATCGTAATTGCAAAGGTGTTGCAAGAGGAAAAAAATATATGTAATGACATCACGGAATATCTAATGTTGATATTTCCAAGCTTCATCTTAGGGTTGTGCTTTTCCCATAGGCAGCTTCCTGATATTTTTTTTTTTCTCATATACGCCACACCATACTTATTTTCTTTCTTTTTCTTTCAATTCTGAAATCACATTTCGAATTCTGATTGCAGATTGTAACCAACAGTTACAGTTCAGTTCAGTTACTCTGCGCACGTCCAGTTTATCACTATCACTTTAAGACAATGACATATAAATAACTTAAAGACACGTATATATCACAGTTTAAATCAAGAATAGACTGATGGCACAAGATCTATTGTGGCGAGGAGAGTAGACGTGGCAACGCCCCGCCCGAGCCCGCGCCGCCGAGCAGAAAAGGTGGAATCGGCAGCCAGTCCTCCCTCGACCTCGGAAGCGGGTGCACATGCCTCCTCTCGCTCTGGATTTTATCACTGAAATCTCCCCGAAATGCAGCACAGGAACGGATTTTTGCTGCTGCTCTTGTTCAGCTTGCCGGTGTCCATGATCCTGTGGCTCATCAATGCCTTTTTGTCCACCACGATAGGAGGTAAGTCGACCCCTTTTAAAGATAGGAGAGTGACGCAGGCGTGAAGGCGTATTTTTATCAGTCCATTTTACTCCGATTTTTTCGGCTTTAAATCGCCCTCCTCTTGCAAGACCTTATTGCAAGGCTATTCAAGTATTCGGGGCTGTGATCCGGGAGGGAGAAGGAGGCAAAACCCGCGAGAAAAAGGTTAAAGAATTTAAGGAATTAATTAAAACAATATGTTAACGGGGGAACGGAGACGTCGCTGCCAGACGTAAGACCGAGACAAAAACAAAACATTTGCACTATTTTTGTTTTATTTATTTGTTTTTTCTCGAAATCCACGAGTTTAAAAGAGGAGGATTGACCTCGTTGTATGTCGTGTAAATCTAACGCGAGGAGAAATTTTGAGGAGAGAAAACACACGTTTCTTTTGGTAAATTAAGTGACGGTTCAGCCATCTTTTATAAGGAAGATAATGTATGCAAATGACAAAGCGAATAAATATAAGA
>NC_061823.1:39032364-39044864 GCF_019202785.1 Penaeus chinensis
CACACGCGAATACACACACACGCGAATACACACACATGCGAATACACACACACGCGAATACACACACACCTACACAAGCACACACATTATCTTACTAGACAGACACATTGTAGTAATATCGTAGTCTTCTAGTTACATCCCCAAGTGCCCTCTGACCACGCCTTGACCGTGCCCTAAAGACAGAATCTATCTCTTTAATCTCCTTTTCTCCCCCTCCCCCCGCAGTGGAAGTGATTGAGCCGAGCAGATGGTTGGGCGCGACTCTGGTTCCGCTGCTCGTGGCCTGGTGGGGCCTCGCTCGCCGCTCCCTTTCCTTCAGCGGCGCCGTCTGCGGTGAGTAAGGCTCTGCTAGAGGCTCCTGAATCTCCGGGGGTCTTAGGTGCGGTTGTGCATGGCAGGCTGGTAATGGTGGGTGGGTGGGTATTGACGGTCGTGGTAGGCTGGTAATGGTAGGTACGTGGTTATTGACGGTCATGGAAGACATATTTTGGTATCTTCATGGTAGGCCGTTGCTGGTACCTCCATGGCCGCTGATACTATTTGTGTTGGCGAGCATCTACATCAACTCGGGGCATCTTTCATGTAACTCCCTTAGTACTTGTGTGTTGTGTCTACCATCAAACACCGCCATTTATTAAAGCGTCTGTGCCTATGAGCGTCATTCATTATCGTTGCCGACTTTGTAGTAGGTTTGGTCACCTTTATTTCTACCCATCATCCTCGCCGTCGCCCTGCTCTATTTGCCAAAGTCATGCAGCGGCTTCTTCCATCGCCATAGCTATTTTGCTGTTCACTTGAATAGAACCGCCAGGCCGTTCGTGGTTCATTGGCACTTGTCGAACCTCGTATTGACTCGCCATTCGGATATGGGAGTTCTCTGCTCTGCTCTTCTCTGCTCTTCTCTGCTCTTCTCTTCTCTTCTCTGCTCTTCTCTTTTCTTCTCTGCTCTTCTCTTTTCTTCTCTGCTCTTCTCTGCTCTTCTCTTTTCTTCTCTGCTCTTCTCTTTTCTTCTCTGCTCTTCTCTTTTCTTCTCTGCTCTTCTCTTTTCTTCTCTGCTCTTCTCTTTTCTTCTCTGCTCTTCTCTTTTCTTCTCTTCTCTTCTCTTCTCTTCTCTTCTCTTCTCTTCTCTTCTCTTCTCTTCTCTTCTCTTCTCTCTCTCTCTCCCTCTCTCCCTCTCCCTCTCTCCCTCTCTCCCTCTCTCCCTCTCTCCCTCTATCCCTCTCTCCCTCTCTCCCTCTCTCCCTCTCTCCCTCTATCCCTCTCTCCCTCTCTCTCTCTCTCCCTCTCTCCCTCTCTCCCTCTCTCCCTCTCTCCCTCTCTCCCTCTCTCCCTCTCTCCCTCTCTCCCTCCCCCTCCCTCTCCCTCTCCCTCTCCCTCTCCCTCTCCCTCTCCCTCTTCTTCTTCCTCTCCCTCTCCCTCTCCCTCTCCCTCTTCTTCTTCCTCTCCCTCTTCTTCTTCCTCTCCCTCTCCCTCTCCCTCTCCCTCTTCCGCTCCCTCTCCCTCTCCTCCTCCCCCGCTCTTACTCACGGACTTGCCATGTTATTGCTATTAATCTTCCTCTTTCTCTGATAACTTCCGTATCCGCCATTCGGCTATGGAAGTTATCGGCGAAGGGAGGCGACAGAAGAGAGGACGTAGTTCTTCAAAGATAAATGGAGAAATAAATGGATTTAAGAGTAGATTTGTTTGGGTTTTCTCTCTCGGGTTCTCTTGGCGCGCGTCTCAAACGTTTCCTTTCGCCTTCGTATTTATCTTCGTCTCGGGCTTATGTGCGGCACAGGCCTGCACCACCAGTTATTCAGAAGCGCTCGTAGGCCTACGCTTGTCTTTTTTTTTGTTTTTGTTTTTTTTTGAATGGAATTTCCTGACTCGATTATCCTAATGACGTATACGCACGTACGCACGCACACGCACGCACACGCACACGCACACGCGCACGCGCACACGCACACGCACACGCACACGCACACGCACACGCACACGCACACGCACACGCACACGCACACGCACGCACACACACACACACACACACACACACACACACACACACACACACACACACACACACACACACACACACACACACACACACACACACACACACACCATTTTTTTTTCTTTCAAATTAATATTTTGTATTTATCTCAGTACTTAGAATACAAAAAAAAAAATGAATCAAAAAAAAAAAAAAAAATCTGCGGATCGAAAATATCCATATTATATACACAAGGAAATGCCTTTAAATGAATGAATTTGGTAAAATAAGCGAGTTTAATGGTCGGCGGGTGAATGCAACGGCCTCTGTGGAAAAGCTGTTTAATTCTCGGCCAAGCGTCGGGCAGGCCATACGCTATTCACTCGGGAGGAGAGGGAAACCGAGGACTGTGTTTGTCTATGGATATTTATGGCTGCGTTTACGACCGTGTCTGTCTGTATCTGTCAGGGCGGATATTTATTACATACGTACGTACATGCATACATACATACGTACATGCATACGTACATATATACGTACATACATACGTACATATATACGTACACACATACGTACATACATACGTACATACATACGTACATACATACATACATACATACATACATACATGCATACATACATACATACATACATACATACATACATACATACATACATACATACATACATACATACATACATACATACATATATAAATATATACATATGTAAAAACATACATACATACATACATACATACATACATACATACATACATACATACATACATACATACATGCAAACATACATGCACGCACGCACACACACACACACACACACACACACACACACACACACACACACACACACACACACACACACACACACACCCACACACACACCCACACACACACACCCACACACACACCCACACCCACACCCACACCCACACCCACACCCACACCCACACCCACCCCCACCCCCTCCCTGCCCCACACACACACACACACACACACACACCCACACCCACACCCACACCCACACCCACACCCCCCACCCCCACCCCCCCCCACCCCCCCACCCACCCACACATCCCCCCTCTCCCCCCCTCCCCCACCCCGACCCCACACACACACATACACATACACATTAGCATAGATGGGAGGCTGAAGGATGATCGTTTGAAATAAAAGCGCCAAGAGGTCTTAAGCAGACTGAGTGGGAGACACGCAGGCAGGGAGGGGAGGTTTGTGTCGGTGGGTGCGTGTGCGTGGATGTACACGTTTGATTGTTAATGGTGGTAATGATGCTGATGCTGGTGTTAATACTGTTGGTTGGGTGTGGCGGTGATGGTGATGGTGGTCGTTATGGTGGTAGTGATGGTGATGGAGATGATGATGGTAGCGGTGATGGTTATGATGTTGATGGTGGTAGTGGTGATGGTTATGGTAGTGATGGTGATGGAGATGATGGTGATAGTGATGGTAGTGGTGGTGATGGTGATGGTGGTCGTTATGGTGGTAGTGATGGTGATGGAGATGATGATGGTAGCGGTGATGGTTATGATGTTGATGGTGGTAGTGGTAATGGTTATGGTAGTGATGGTGATGGAGATGATGGTGGTAGTGGTGGTGATGGTGATGGTGGTCGTTATGGTGGTAGTGATGGTGGTAGTGATGGTGATGGAGATGATGATGGTAGCGGTGATGGTTATGATGTTGATGGTGGTAGTGGTAATGGTTATGGTAGTGATGGTGATGGAGATGATGGTGATAGTGATGGTAGTGGTGGTGATGGTGATGGTGGTGGTGATGGTGATGGTAGCAGTGGTGATGGTTATGATGTTGGTGGTAGTGGTGGTGTTGGTGATGATGGTAGTGATGGTAATGGGGATGATGGTGATAGTGATGGTAGTGGTGGTGATGGTGATGGTGGTAGTCGTGATGGTGATGGTAGTGATGGTGATGGGAATGGGGATAGTGATGGTAGTGGTGGTGATGGTTATGATGTTGATGGTAGTGGTGGTGATGGAAATGGTGGTGGTGGTGGTGATAGTGGTGGTGGTGGTGATAGTGGTGGTGGTGGTGATAGTGGTGGTGGTGATGGTAGTGGTGATGGTAGTGGTTGTGATGGTGATGTTAGTAGTGGTGATGGTGATGGTAGTGGTGGTGATGGTGTTGGTGGTGGTGATGGTGATGGTGATGCTAGAGGTGATGGTAGTGGTGGTGATGGTGATGTTAATGGTGATGGTGATGGTAGTGGTGGTGATAGTGATGGTGATGGTGGTGAAGATATGATTTTAGTAATCATAATGGTAGTGACTGATAGTAATGAGGATAATGATGATAGCAGTTATAGAAGCCTAATGATGATGATAGTAGTAATGTTAGTAATGATAGCATTAATAATAGTAATGGTGATGTTAATAATATTAATTATGAAAATGATAATTATAATGATAGTGATGATTTTGATGGATGAAAGTGATGTCGGTGATGATGAAGACGATGAATAGAATTGATGAATGAGATCAGGCGATTAATGGAAAGTGCGTTTCGACAGGTCTGGTGGTGGGCTTCATCCTGACGCTGAGCAGCTACGTCTATCTGGTGGACCTGATGGTCTTCTTCGTCACCTCCTCGAGAGCCACCAAGTACAAGTCGGCAAGCAAGCGCAAGCTGGAGGAGAACTTCAAAGAGGGTGAGAGAGCGTTGATTTTTTAAAAATAAATTTGTGTTTTTCTTTTTTTGGAGGGTGAAAGATTGTTGATTTTTTTTTTTATGTTTTTGTGTTTTTCTTTTTTTGTTTTTGTTTTTGTTTTGGGTTTTTCGTTTTTTTTTTTGTTTATTTAGTTTTGTTTGAGGAGTCTTTTTTATTAATGAACTGATGAAAAACTTCACTTTTATCCTTTATTTCTTTCCAATTAATCTGAAAATAAACCCAAGTGTACCAAGTTCTCTCCATCGGGAGCCTCATATTTTCATCATAATTTGTATTTCGGTCCATATGTTTTGAAAGATTTACTTTATCAACCACATTTCATGCTTGTGGATTAATTGGAGTGTAATGCCAGATCTTGCATTATCAAGTATTAGAGTATTAGATATTTATGTATATATTTCAAATTGTTTCATGTATTAATCTGGTTTGAGTTAGTAGAAAGTTTTATTAGGAAACTGATTATATATGTGCTGAAGTTAATGCATTGATTAACAATAGCTATAGAGGAAGTTCTCCAATGCATACTTGATGAAATTGGCACAATAAACACCTATGAATTGTAGCTTACTCTGACACTAACCTGGTACATGACTCATAAAATTTACATAGATAGACAATATCACTGGACTGTACTTATACCTGTGTTTGTATTTTTGGGTGTGGACTTCTTACATAGTTAGCATTTTTTTCCATTCCTCACAGAAATTTTGCAAATCATTAGAATATCTGTGGAAGTAGAGTTTAAGAAAGAGAGATTTACATTCCAAATTTAACTTCTACATCATCATATAGATAAGAAAAAAGAAAAAAATATATATGCCTGTTTTTGCAGGAGGTGAACGAAACTGGGTACAAGTGGTTTGCAATGGCGGTGTTGCAAGCTTACTGGCCTGGCTCTTCATCGTGGACTGTGGGTGCGGAGAAAACCCAGTAGACCTCGTTTACAAGTACCGCTGCTCCTGGCTTAGCGTTGCCATTCTCGGTGAGTTCAGTGCATGTTTGGATTGGGGTGAAATTTATATGTCTCAGTAAATTCTACTGTTTTGTAATCTGCTTGGCCAAGTTACTTTGTATTTTTTTTTTCTAGATTTGTGTTTTGTTTGAATATGTCACTTTTTAGTCTGTAACCCATACTTGTTTTATTGTGAAATTGCTAATTGATATAAAAGGTAAGGCAACTAACCAAAGCTTGATGAATTTTGTTTCTGAATATTATTTCTAGCCATTTGATTTTGAATATTTTTGGTTTATTTTTCTTATAGCATAATTAAATGTGAAAGATGACAAGTAGATGTCAATTGTCAGAAAGCATGTTTATTGAATGCATTGTTTAAACATTCATCTGTAACATAA
This sequence comes from Penaeus chinensis, assembly GCF_019202785.1. Classification (NCBI taxonomy): domain Eukaryota; kingdom Metazoa; phylum Arthropoda; class Malacostraca; order Decapoda; family Penaeidae; genus Penaeus; species Penaeus chinensis. Next base: position 39,038,414 of record NC_061823.1, read on the forward strand.
TCATTAGAATGTTCATGTTAATACACTGCAGTCATGTATGTAAAGTGAAGTTTACCAGGTACCAGGAAGGCTCTCCCATCTTGTAGATTCTGGATAAAAAACAAAATGGAAAAAAAAAATTCAACACTGTACAAGTTTTTGAGAACTCACTGTGCTCTAAGTGGCAATATGTTGCACTTCCAGACAAAAGAGACTTAAATGCTAGTCACTTATTTGAAAAAGTACATATAGAACATTTCAGAACAAAATAGCAGTACTGCACATCATCCTCCCATAGAGAACAGTACTTTATATTGAGCTAGAAGTATTTGTAGTATCAACATTGAACTTAGTCACTCTGGCATTCCCAGATAGACAGAGCAGATGGCCGTTGCTTTTTTAAAAAGGGTCTCAGAGATCAATAGCATATATTATTCTATCCAAAAGGCAGATTAACAGATAGGAAGTGATAATCATTCTCCAAATCAAGAGATATATAATGAGGATTGATAATTAATGTGTTATACAGCCAGATTGACTACTATCTTCATTCATCCATATTGCAGGTGCACTGGCATGCTGCAATGGTGACACGTGGGCCTCTGAGCTGGGGGCAGTCATGAGTTCCGGAGAACCTGTACTTATTACGTCTCTTCAGCCCGTGCCACGAGGTATGTACTCTTGTGTTATTATTATTATTATTATTATTATTTTTCATACACTGATGGCTCCATGTGTACGTAGTCAGTCACTGTTCCTACCTGAACTCGCTTATTAACCCCATTCTTCACAAGAAACTACAGGGGACATTGCATAAATCTGTGGTGATCAGGGGTAATGTTATAACTGTAATTAGTTAAATTGAAAAAAATCCCCGACAGTTGACTTTATGGCTAAGCATTTGTGGAGCCTTCTGCGTATAAAAATCTGTATATATACCTGGTTACCTGGTGCATTTATTTTGCAAGTGGATTTATATCGTCTGATGCCAGTTAATTGTCCAGACTTGTAAGTGTGGTGTTTGTGTTTTGCATCAATTCCCTATGAGTAAAATCAAAACATGATTGTGGTAATTTGTGCATATTGTTGATTTCTTTGTTAGAATATAAGAATGAACAGGGTTATAAAGATATGACCTATTGTTATTCTGTATATGACCCTAAAAATCATATTTTTATTCCATGACATATATAAATCCGTTTTGAATATATTATGCACATAAGTACTGTAGTGTTCAGAATGATTTTATTGTTCTTATCACATCATGGTAAAAACAATTTTGCTTTATTGGCTTGTAATGTCTTCCAAAAGATGAGGGAATCATTAACATGCTGTAATAAAAACTGGAGCTGAGATAGACTAACTTTTGGATGGAACTGAAATAAGAACTTAGTTTTACTGACCGTGCATACTTTGAATGAATACTAGGAATAATAGGAACTATTCTCACACAGGAACAAATGGAGCTGTGAGCACCTCGGGGATCATCATGAGCCTCTTGGGAGGACTTGTAGTGGGCATCGGGCACTACCTAACACTTCTGATGTTTGTGTCGAGTCCCGTTATGATCTCGGCACCGGCCCAGTGGCCCATAATCTTCGTAGGGGCAGTTGGAGGACTTCTTGGTAGTCTTATTGATTCTGTGATCGGTGCTACTATGCAGTTCTCAGGTATGAAACTAGGTGGGTTGTCAATTTCAGGAATATTATTATGTATGTGTGGCTTGATACCCTGCTGCGTGGTTTCTCAGCTTTTAGGAAATTATCATTTATGGTAGGTGTGGATGCCTTGTTCTGTTTTAAGCTGAGGCAAATTATATTCTGTGCAAGATAGATGAAAGGCAGAATTGTGATATCAAAATCCAGAAATGCAAAGTAGATCAAGAATAAGAATAAGATCTACTTTATGTTGATGGTCGTTGGTAATCGAGAAGCACTAAACTACTGCTGAGTGATGTGACAGGATTGTGCTGCCTCAAGATTTCAGTAAAGATACGGTAATTCTTTTCTTAAGCAAGCTGCATGTAAGTTTTCTGCTAGATTCTGAGTGCATCACAGAAATTTCTGGAAATTATTACTTGCAATTTTGACATGGCTTATGAGAGTATGAATTTAAATTCAAAGCTGCTTACAGCTTGCTTTGTATGTTAATATGAAAATATTAGATATGAGTGATATTCAATTTTTTTTTTAACTATCATGATCTTTTGTCATACAAATGTATGTTACAAGTTTTAGTGAAGAATATACTTAGAGATATGATTTTAAGAATGAATAACTATTTCATAAATTGCAGACTGATTTCTTGCTACTTGCAGGTATGGACTCCAATGGAAAGATTGTTGAGCGACCTGGAGATGGAGTAATACCAATATCAGGTACATACATCTTGGACAACCATGCGGTCAACCTCATAAGCTCTCTCCTAACTGCTCTCCTGCTCCCAAGGATTGCCCTTGTGATCATGTAGAGAGAAATAACTCACAAAATAATGTTGATCTGATTAGTTTAAAGAACATCCGTAGATTTTTTTTTTTTTTCCTTCATTCATACATGAACAAATTTCTATCTTGGCAGCTCTTACGTAGAGGTGCAAGATTAGGGTGACTAGGTATATTTTTGAAATTCCTGTTGAGGATATCTACTGTGACTGTGATAAGGGCAGCATCTTATGAATGTGCTTGGTTGACTGAAGTTTGAGAGGACCTTGCTGTGGAAGTGAATCCCTTTTCGTTATGTATGCTTTGGCCAGTGTTGTAGGAGGGACACTTTCCGCATTCAAAACACTCTTTGGAAGGAGAAAAAGTGTTTCTCTCATTTACAGTGGTTGTTTTCTTATTTTCAGGTGCTAAAGTGGGCATTTGGTAGTTCTCTCGTCCTGTTTGCATAGATGATAATGCCTCTTTTCAGATTGATTTCACTGTGTGTATGTTACTACTGCGTGTGAAATAAAATAGAGGTGCTTGATAGTTGTTATGCTGTATATAAACTAGAAGATTTTGTGAAGAAAAGGACTGTTATTATTAGGTTTGGAATTTTGGATACTGTACTTATATATTTTGTTGTTGTTGTTGATGTTTTTATATACTTATTTATTTATTATTTAGTTAGTTTTGAGTATTATTATTACAACTATTATTATTAATATGTATTATTATTATTATTATTGTCACTGGCACTGATTCTCTGTAGAAATCAGTTAATAATGAATGGACAAGTATAATATGTTCTCTATGATTTGAAAACAATATGAAAGTGAGAGAGAAAGCTTTGGGAAAAAGGAGGATATGGTATAAGTGTATTTTGTTTATTTCTTGAAGGGAGATAAATTAGGTTAATTGTTATTTGACAGAGAAAGAATAGTCAAAGAAAATAGTTTGTTGTTTATCAATCAAATATGTCCTTAGTTATTCAAAGGGGAGAATATAGGCTGTTCTTTGCTGTTGAACAAAACTGATTATTATTATTATTCATGGACGAAAAAATAGTGTAATACCTGTTCAAGGAAGATAAAATAGTCTGTTATTTGTTAATTGAGAAGTAGGATAGAAAAGGATTGATATGTTCATCAAAGAGTATCTAGGAGGTGCAGAAGCAAATCAAAATTATCAATATATAACAGGCATACATCAGTTGATGGATAATTGATTAATTATAAGGGCTTGCATTTTCCCTCCCAAGCATTTATACAAGATCCCGTATCGCTGATTATGATAACTGTGATAATTGGTGTGTCCTCTGAGTGATTTTGCTCTTTGTGATTAGCGCTGTACTGTGGAGAGCATACCCATGCTATGCTCAGCCTTTGTAAACAGATGAATGTTTTAGATATGTTCTACTTGTGTTTTGCTAGCTGTGAAGTGTCTGGACAGTATCTTGGGATTCTGTGACAGTATTAATAGTGTAGCATAAGTGAGCTTACCAATGCTAAGGGCAAAAGGCAAAGGGCAAGTGAGCATTTAATCATTTCTTAGCCATTATTCTTCCTTTTGCATTTCTATTTACTTCATTTTCTATTTATTAAGTCATGTTTTTTATGTTTTTGTTGAAGCAATTCTTACAAGTAGATGCATTTGAGCTTCAGAGGCTCTTTTTATGAATCTGTTATTATCAAGTGGCATGAAATGCAGCCCTCTTTACTCTGTTATAATGTCATTGCATAATCATTCACTTTGGGGTCCTTTTTTGGGGAGTGTGACCAGATTGTATTGCTGGGATTGCCTTTATTGTATTGGTTGTCAGTACTTAGGTTTCACAATGCAATTATGAAATGTTTGTAGCTTATATTGCTGTTATATACTTGTGATTTTTAAAATGTTTTCTAACAGCTTGTAAAAGATATGTATAATGTAGGTACAAGATGGAAGAGTGAATGACTTAAGATTGGAGGAGTGTGTGTAGTAATATATAACACACACACACACTCGCACTCACACTCACACTCACACTCACACTCACACTCACACTCACACTCACACTCACACTCACACTCACACTCACACATACAAAACACACACACACACTTACATATATAATATTAGGTACATATCTCTTGATTTTTATTAGAGGATGCAAGGCTCTCTTTGGCGACATGGTAGCCAATAGCAAATTTTTTTCTTGTTATTCGTCAAATAAGGGATGATATTCCTGGACATTGAGCAGTAGAGTTGCAGGTCCCAATTTTTTTTGTTGACATTTTTGTTGGGATAGTGGGTTGGGTGTATGCCGCTGATTTGCCAGGGTACATTTGTATGTAATTGATACAAAGCACATTTTGAAAACGACTGCACTTACCTTCTTTAGGTTGAAATATATATACACATATATATATATATATATATATATACTGTATATCTCAAGAAAGTTTAATGCTTTATATAAGTATGTGCATTACTGACCCATTGCAATTATATCTGACAATATTGTGTGTTCCATTTTGTAACTGAATACAAAGAAATGAAATATATTTATATTTTTGGTTGAACCTGAGTATTTTTTTCCCCCCAAAATATATAAATAATCATCATGGATAATCATTAAGTCATTAATTTTGTATTTCTTTTTTATTTTATGTCATCACTTTTTATAGGAAAATATGGTCATGGCTAGCAAAAGAATGCTTAAAAGTATAAGTAAAAACAAAAAAGGTAAACAAGGAAATTTTTATGAATATTTAAAGATGAACATAAAGATAGTAATGGTGAAAGATGAGGATAAATGATTATCATGATGATGAACTGTAGGATATTGCTTGAAATGATTGTGATGTGATGATGAAATAATCAGTAATAAAAAAGTTTGATGATGATTATGAAGATGGTGATAGTGGTGATGATGTGATGACAATATGAAGGTGAGGCAAGGTGATGATGATCATGATGACAACGATTATTTATGATGATGATAATGATGGTAAAGGTGATGTGAAATGAATGGCCTTTATGATTGTGACAGTGATGATTATGATCATTATTGTGGTGATGATAGTGATAATAATTAGAAGTAAATCAAGAATAACCATAGTGAAGTAATAATGATGATAATGATAATGACAATGACTAGAATGAGTGTGGCCATAACTAAGATGATAATGATTGTGATAATAATGATGATGGTTATATACATGATGGTGATAATCATGATGGAAATGATGATGATGATAATGACGTTGATGTTGATGTTTATGGTGATAATAATTATGATAATAAGAATGATAATATCAATACTACTAATGATAATAAGGATAATAACAACAACAATAATGATAATAAGAAGAATGGTAAAAAAAATACTACAAATGTAAGACAAGAAACCAAAAACAAGCAAAAGAACAAAAGAAAATCTCGTCATGAACCAACACCCAATATCAGGCATCATTTTTTCGACAATAATGGCCTCTTCTGATATTTGCTTTTCTTGTGTCATTTTGCCATTTTAAAAGTATCTCGTACGTGGTGTGAAAAGAGAAGAAGAAGGGGGGGAAGGGAGAAAGGGTAGAAAGAAAGGAGAGGAGAGAGAGTGGGTGGAGGAGAAGAAGAAGGAGAAAGAGAGGGAGAGGGAGAAGAAGAAGGAGAGGAAGAGGGAGAGGGAGAAGAAGAAGGAGAAGAAGAAGAAGAGGGAGAGGGAGAAGAAGAAGGAGAGGAAGAGGGAGAGGGAGAAGGGGAAAGGGGAAGGAGTAGGAGAAGGAGAAGGTGAAGGCAAAGGAGAAGGAAAGTTAAAAAGTGAAAGAGAAAGAATGAAAAGGAGAAGAAGGAGAAGAAGAAGAAGAAGGAGAGGGAGAAGGAGAAGGAGAGGGGGAAGGTGAAGGTGAAGGAGAAAGAGAGGGAGAGGGAAGAGAAAGAGAGGGAGAGAGAGAAGAAGAAGGAAAAAGAGAGGGAGAGGGAGAAGAAGAAGGAGAGGGAGAAGAAAAAGGAGAGGAAGAGGGAGAGGGAGAAGAAGGAGAGGGAGAAGGGGAAAGGGGAAGGAGTAGGAGA
>NC_061823.1:39054864-39057364 GCF_019202785.1 Penaeus chinensis
GTGGCGTGTGCTCATGCGCCACAAGCTGGGGGCAGAGAAGGCGAAGAGGATGAGTTTTGGAGACAAATGGATGATGAAATAGAGACAGTATCGTTAGAGGAGAGAGATTTTTAATTGGTGGGGATTTGGACGGACACGTTGGGAAGGATAGACGGAGGCTGGGGGATTGATGAGGTGATTGCAGAAGGAAGAAGTATGGCTGATTTTGCAGAAGCCAAAGATGTAGCAATACTGAACACTTTTTTTTTTTTTTTTTTTTTTTTTCAAGAAAACAGATAGTCAGTGTATCACCTAGACAAAATTGTACAGAAGGAATCACTGAAAGATGTAAAATAAATGAGAAGTGATGAAAGGAGAGTGTGTCAGCCTAGATAGATAGTTTATCTATCTATCTATTTATCTATCTATATATACACACGTATATCAGATTGAATGTTTACACAGGAAGTAGGTTCCCGAATGGCGACAGTATATTCACGTTCACTTATAGATTATAAACGAAAAATACTTCTCTCTTCGCGGAAAATTCAAAGGAAATTATATTGATCTAGATCAGTTTTCCCTCTGATGAACGCGATGAGATTTCTGAATAAATACATTAGTAAATAATTGAATATTATAATCATAAACACTCAGCAACGGCAGATCTTTACGTCATCAATAAATATTAATTTACTTATTTTTCGGATTTAAAAAAATAAATACTTTTTAAATACTGTTTTTGAAATTAAACTGATCTGAAAATAAAAATGTTGCTATGCAGTTACATTAATTTTGTTTTGCTTCATATGGTAAATTGTAATGGGTATCATATACGCGTTTGTTTTTACTATTGAACGAAAGCATTTTGTCCAGGAGTTATGAACACCTGCAATGTCTCGGCGGAACTTCTAAAGCCTGAGAAAGCCCGGTGTGTGTGTGTGGGGGGGGGGGGGGGGGTTAGTGCCAGTCCGTTCCGTCACTGTACACCTTATCTTCACAATCATTTTCGAAATCTCTACAATATACCACTTCGTTATCGCTGTTCTGGCCGGTTGCATATCTCTCTATCTATATATAAAGATAGCTTGATAAACAGACACATATGTATATGCATATATACACATATATTTATATACACCCATGTATGTATATATATACACATACATATATATATATTATAAAAACAAAAACCTGACACCAACTTTTTTAAACGCCCGCCACCAATGGCAGGTTCACTTCATATAAAAACACATTTTTAATAGATTACTGTTGTCAACATGAGAAATTTTCAAAATGTTGAAGCGTACAGTTCTTTTTGAATTGCTGTCCCACGACATGAACATGAAACTTGACTTTAATCTCAAAAGTACACCTTCGCCCACCTCGAGGAAATAAAAATTGAAAAAAATGATTTACGTAATTTTAATATGAGTAGCATGACTTAGCGGTTTTTACAAGGCTCGGGGGATAGCTTAAATTCATTCTTCAGTTGTGTGTTATAGAAACATTAACTGACAATTTTATTTAATTTCTTTTATTCTATAATCATATAAGTATAAACAGGTTGAATATCAAAATGGTTCTGTAATATCAACAATAATAAATATCAGGAAAGGAGAGGAATATTCTTCTACTAAATCAGTTCTAATCTAATGTCAACTTTAACTTTACACCCTTCCTTTACCTACTTAATTATAGCTCAATAATCATTACGATGAATATGATAACATTTAACCCTCGGCCCCCACCCCCCACCCCCCACCCCCCCCGCTATTTCCCCTTTGTCACCTTGGACGAAAAAACGATCAATCCCCCTTCCCTTTCTTTAATTTGGTCCATGGTTCGGTTACCAATTGGCTCTTTGGCGCAAACGGCATTGTCTCCTTCGACTAATTCCGCTGTTGTATCCACGCCATTCTCTCTGTTTTCTCTCTTCTCTATCTCTCTCTCTCTTCTCTCTCTCCTCTCTTCTCTCTCTTCTCTCTTCTCTCTTCCCTCTTCTCTCTCTCTCGTTCTTTTCTTTCTCTCTCTCTCTCTCTCCCTCTATTTGTCTCTATTCCTCTCTCTGCCTCTCTCTTTCTCTCTCTCTCTCTCTCTCTGATCTCTCTCTCTCTCTTCTCTCTCTGATCTCTCTTCTCTCTTCACTCATTTCTCTCTCTCCGTGAGCTTCCGTCAACCAAAACCCTGACTCTCTCTCTCTCTCTCTCTCTAGAGTGGTCAGAAGCCTTCATTGTCACGCCCTCCAACTAGCAGGGGTGACTAGCCGTACTGACCTAAGCCACGCCCACATCCCTCTTGACCCTTGCCTGCAACCTTGACCCGGACAATCACTCTACCTCGAGTCACGCTCCCGCTAGGACGCGGCCTCCTCCTGGGGTCACCCTCCAGGGCCCCTGCCTTACCGGGGCTCTGCTTCTGCACAAGCCGGCTACGCTACCGACACACTACACTGCCGAGAATAAAGAATAAGACCAGGGCGTGAGTTTCCGTCAACCAAAACCCTGACATACTCTCTCTC
>NC_061823.1:39077364-39079722 GCF_019202785.1 Penaeus chinensis
TCTCTCTCTCTCTCTTTCTCTTGAATATAAATCTCTCTCTTTCTCTTGATTGGATCTCTCTCTCTTCCTCTCCCTCCCTTCCTTCCTTCTTCCCTTCTCTCTCTCTCTCTCTCTTCTTTCTCTCTCTCTCTCTCTCTCTCTCTCTCTCTTATCTCTCTCTCTCTTTCTCTTCTCTCTCTCTCTCTCTCTCTCTCTCTCTCTCTCTCTCTCTCTCTCTCTCTCTTCTCTCTCTCTCTCTCTCTTATTCTCTCTCTCTCTCTCTCTCTCTCTCTCTCTCTCTCTCTCTCTCTCTGTCTCTCTCTCTCTCTCTCGTCTCTCTCTCTTATTCTCTCTCTTTCTTCTCTTTCTCTCTCTCTCTCTCTTTTCTGTCTCTCTGTCTCTCTTTCTCTCTCTCTTTTTTTCTTTCCCTCTCTCTGTCTCTTTCTCCTCCCCTCTCTCTTTTTATCTCCCTCCCTCCCTTCCCTCTCTCACTCTCTCGTCTCTCTCGTCTCTCACTTTCTCTCTCCCTCAATCTTCACATCTCTCTCTCTCTCTTTTTCTCTCTCTTTCTCTTTATCTCTCTCTTTCTTTCTCCCCCCCCCCCCCTCTCTCTCTTTTTTAGCCTTTATTTCAGGTATAACATGAGAGTACATTTGCAGAAATTTGCCTTGCCATATTACAAGCGAAGCTATCTGTGTCAAGCAATCTAGAAGTGAACTTTTAAATAACAACGAGACTAAGAAGGAAAATAACTAAAAACCTAATGTTAAAACAATAAATTATTGATCAGTTAAAACTCTAAAAATAGTCTTTATGTACATCTGCTACCGGTTGAGGAGCCAAATGTTAACGCGACTCTTGCATTGTTGCAGAGACGTCGCGTGATGGAGGCTGGTGTTCCTGACCATGTGGTTCCAAAGGCGCCCATATCGGGTGTTGTAGCTGGAGTCGTCGGAGTGGGAAGGCGTAGGCTTGACAGATGTGGAGACTGTACTACGTTAACCTTATACATTACACAAGGGCCGCCAACACTGCGCCGGTGTTGCTATGGTTGAAGTGTGACGTCCGTGTATGTTAAGCCGCTATCGAGCTCTACTACGAGGACCTTGATGGAGTCCTGAGCATCGTGTCTTCGGCTCCACGCCACGAGGCTCTGGAGCGTCTGGTTGATGCGCGTAATCGTCTCTGGTGGTCGTCTCGCCTATACGTGAATGACATCGTGCAGTCGTCGGCATCCGGTATGAGCTGCAGGATGTCCTTAAAAAAGACGTTCTAAAGCAGAGGTCCGAGGACGCTTCCTTGGGGTACAGAGGCACCGACGGGGCACTATGCGGAGGAGTGGCCGTTCACCACCGCGGAAAGTGATCTTCAGTGAAGATAGTTTTGAAGAAGGTCCAGGAGGTTCCCACTGATGCCGAAGCTCCTTAGCTTGCTGATGATGCCACGGTGCCACACTCTGTCAAACGCACCAGCGATGTCTAGTGCGATCACATGTGTCTTGGCCATCATCTAAGGCTTGACTCCATGACGAGGACTGGACGAGAAGTAGGTCAGAGGCTGATCTCTCTGCCCGAAAGCCAAACTGTTTCTAGTTCTATAATCGGTGACCGTCGAAGTGTCTAACGAGTTTCGCACCAATTCTACTTTCAAATATCTTGCTAACAACAGACAGCAGAGATGTGGGCCTATAATTGTTAGGATCCGTCGCTGCACTATCTCTTTTTCAAGCAGTTGTTGAAAAGCAGAGGCTAGTTGGTCAGCACAACCTCTGAGCAGACGGGGACTAATCTCGTCCCCACCCATAGCGTGATTCGTATCTAATTGATCAGGGATTTTCCGAACTTCGTCATCATTAATGCTGATGGCTGTGAGTGTGGCTGTAGTGTAGAGAGGGACGGATGGAAGGAGGAGGGCGAGGTCAGGGACACTCATTTTGCTTGCAAGTACCTTGGCCTCTCTCTCTCTCTCTCTCTCTCTCTCTCTCTCTCTCTCTCTGTCTCTCTCTCTCTCTCTCTCTCTCTCTCTCTCTCTCTCTATCTGTCTCTCTCTCTGTCTCTGTCTCTCTCTCTCTCTCTCTCTCTCTCTCTCTCTCTCTCTCTCTCTGTCTCTCTCTCTGTCTCTGTCCTCTCTCTCTCTCTCTCTCTCCTCTCTCTCTCTCTGTCTCTCTCTCTGTATCTGATCTCTCTCTCTCTCCTCTCTCTCTGTCTCTCTCTCTTCTCTGTCTCTCTCTCTCTCTCTCTCTCTCTGTCTCTCTCTCTGTCTCTCTCTCTCTCTCTCTCCTCTCTCTCTCTCTCTGTCTCTCTCTCTGTCTCTGTCTCTCTCTCTCTCTCTCTCTCTCCCCTCTCTGCTCTCTCTCTCTCTCTCTCTCTCTCTCTCTAT
>NC_061823.1:39102322-39104822 GCF_019202785.1 Penaeus chinensis
ACATATATATATATGTGTGTGTGTGTGTGTGTGTGTGTATGTAACTGTGCATCTGTGTATGGATGGATGTATACATGCATGTATTTATGTATGTATGTATGTATGTATGCATGTATGTTTATATGTATGTTTGCATATATATGTATATAATTGTATATATTCATGTATGTATGCATGAATATAAGCCGCCGGCGCACGACCCTACCGCACGAGTCCTCCGCGCAGTCGTCGCCCCAGTACCCGCCACCGGGCATCAGGAAGGTGACCAGCGGAGGAGGGTCGTCGCCGCGCGTCGTCCCCGCATCACGCCCTGAGGAGGACGACGACCACCTCGCGCCAAGGGACGGGATCTCCAGCGTGTAGGTCGTCGTGGGTCGTCCGGCGGAGTCATCTTGTATGCTGGCACGGACGATGACTTCGTGACAGGGGTCGCTGAGATGAAGGTCACGTCTGGATGTCGCGTTGGCCCTAATGACCTCCGGGGCCTTCCAGTGGGGGAGGCGGACGAAGGCCAGGGAGGAGGAGCCGGCGGGCCGCCAGAAGGCTCTGGTGACGCCCTCGCCGCGCGCCGCGATGGAGGCAGAGCGCACGGCGGCCCACGCGCACCCTGGGGACGCATGTAGGGATGGGTATATATTTATATGTATATATATACATATATATATATATATACATATATACATATATATATATATATATATATATATATATATATATATATGCGTGTATATGTGTATATGTATATATATATACATATATATGTAGATGTATATGTATATATATACATATATATGTGCATATATACACACATATATATATATATTTATATATATAAGAGTGTATATATCTATATGATATATATAATATAAATCTATAATATGTATATGTATGTATGTAAGTCCATATATCAACAAAAGTTCAACCACTGTAGGCAGATAGGCTTCTCAAAACCATCCACGACCTTTCCACAGAGCATACGAAATGTTCTGTAAATAATGCTTTTATTACGGCTGAAATCTCTGCGTTTGACCTACCTGAGCCACAGGAAAACTGGTTGTAGTTCCTCCCTGACGATGAATGCAGTGTATATCAGTCTCTTTATGTATTAATCAAACACATATAATTTTTTTTTCAGGACTTACAATCCTCAAATACAAAAAAAAAAAAATAGGCAACTATACGTTATTTGCGTATATTTAGGCCTACGTGTGTTTTGTACATTCGCTTGCAAGCACAATGTTCAGCAATTAAAACAAATAAAATTTAATTCCCCTGCATCCGATAAAAAGTCTAGTAAATCAGGTTAAGATAAATAACAATCTTTAAAAATTAGTTTAGGGCGAGCTCTCAGCCTTAAAACATTGAGCTTACAACCAGTGAGCTTAGAGCCTTAAATCAATAACCTTAGAGCTCAAGCCAGTGACGTTAGAGCCTTGAAAATGCGCTTAGAGCAATACCTTTCTCATTTTGACCTGAAACGACAGCAAAATACATCCAGCAAGCGATCCATTTTCCGAAATAGCGAGACGAATTGGCAGCCATCTTCACGGGTGTCCATGGAAGAAAAATACACAGATATAAGACATATCATAAACAGATGAATTTAAGAAATATGACTATTGAGTTCAGGATAGATCACACACACACGCACACACACACACACACACTCAAACACACACACACACACACACACACACACACACACACACACACACACTCACACACACATACACACACACGTACACGCATACGCACACACAGACACACACACACATACACACGCACGTATTAAGCTCCCCTGTTTGTAACCATGACTACACAACAAGATATATTGCACAAGACACATCTATTTTTCATACCGGATAGATATATTTCAACTTCTGCGCAACAACTGGTAAACATTCTTAGAAGTTTTCAAATTATTTTGATTAATAGCTTTAATTGGTGTTATTAATAGGTTGTTGTTATTATTATCATTGTTATCAATATATTTTTCATCGTTAGTGTTATTACCATTACTTTTATTATCCTTATTGCTATTCTTATTGGTGGTGTTATTGTTATTATTATCATTAATGTTGTTATCTTTACTATTATTATTACACACACACATACACACACATATAAATGTATATATATGTATATGTATATATATATATATATATATATATATATATATATATATATATATATATATATATATATATATATATATATATATATATATATATATATATATATATATATATATATATATATATATATAGTACTATATATTTCCTCGCCGTTACCTATAATCATGATATATAACACAGCATATTATCACTCTTACGAATATCATCATCATCATTACCTACATTTCACCTACTAAAACAGCTTTATCACTGTACACTATCATCATGACTTTATTTTTTACTTTTTATGTTATTGATATTATTATCATTATTGTTGTTGCTGTTGTTATTATCATTATTATTATTGTCCTTATTATCATTATTAT
>NC_061823.1:39112322-39114822 GCF_019202785.1 Penaeus chinensis
CCATAGGGACCTGCAGAAATCCCTTGACAAGGTCTGTGTTGTTGAAAAGATCTTGTTATCAGAGCCAATGTCTCGTACTAACAACCTAAGATTAGGTATAGGGAAGGGTTCCAGAAATGTTACCTTATTCAGCTTTCGGTAATCTACTACTGGGCGAAAAGTGTTTATTACTAGGCGAAAAGTGTTGTCCTTTTTCGGAACAAGGGGTAAGGGAGAAGCCCAAGGAAATGACTCGGTCGATTAACATTCATGTCTAACGTTGCTTTTACCTCATTTTCCAATGTCTGTCGCTTTGAGTGGGGAATCCGATAGATCAATAGAGGCTTAGGTCAGGTTCCAGGGTAACAGAGTGTTGAAACTGCCGTTTTACCGATAGGATGTTCCTTTGTAGGCAGGACACTTGGGAATTCCTTGAAAAAATCTTGCAAAATATTATATCATTCAGGAAATTACTAATGATTGTTGTAAAACATGCTTAGGACAAGAACTATCATGGGAGGAGGGTGGTGCAGTAGCTGAGCAAACAGGGGAGGCGACTGGCAAGTCAATTTCACGGTTACACAAGGATGTATTAATAAGTTACAATAGGTACCCATCATTTATAGGGTGTCATATAAATCATGTGTACTTGCCATTTCCTATCCTTGTTACCATACAGGGAAGGGGGGGGGGCTGAGGGGGGTAGGGGGTGTAGAGTGTGAGAATGGGATGTGTGTATTTGTGTGATAAGTCATGAATTGCTATTACGGGCATAAAAGGTTCAGGGTGTGTCCCTAGGCAGGAGGGGGTCCTCAAGGGGTTTGTACAGTCATTATAAGTAATAGTATTACTTCGAGGAAGTAGTGAAATTCCCGTAGTGCCCTAACAAAAGACGTCCGGGAATGAAATTTGACTCCGCTACAATAAGCTTATGGGTGATTTTACGTAAAGTTTCTAAGGAGACAACAGAACAAGATGACACTGTGTCCAACAATAAATTCGGCAGGTTTATCATTTAACATTGACTGTAGCAATTGAGACTGAGAGTCACCATTAAGGATGCAACGAGTCGGTATAATGTGGTGAATATATATCTGTACTGTGCTTGTAATCCATGTCTGGTCTTATGAAACTTTTCCAATAAAAAAATGGCAATTTGTCTGACGTTGCTGGAGCCACTGATATGCTTGCTTCACCTGGTCCGGGAACGTCGCCCAGTCCGCCCATGGGTGTGAACGCGACCCATGGCAAGGGCAGGATGGGGGTGAGTGACAGGCGTCGACGCCGTGACCTTTCGCACAACAGTAAAAGCACTTTGATGCCCAGTTCGTGACGAGAGGCTGGATGCGCCTGAGGGAATTGTATTGTTGCAATGCTTGTTCGGTTGTGTTCCCGTGTTATGGTTGTTATACCAAGAAGCAGGTCGGTTTTGCCCTCCCTGAGAGGTGTGGTTTCGTTGTTTCCCATGAGTAATGTGGTGTTTTCTTATTTTGATGATTTGGTGGGACATGCACATCTGCGACAACAGTCCCACTTGGAGCTTTTTCCCGTCTCCTGCCCTGGCCGGAAAAGGGAAGCTGCCAGTATTGACTTCACCATGTGCGTCATAGCGGCGAAGTGCGTTTGTCTGCGAATGCGGATTTGAAGGGGGAGTCGTTGCTGTCTGGGATACATGAGACCCATTTCCAAACCTTTATTCTGAATTGTTTGATAAATGATCTAACGTCTTCTTCAGATAAGGACGCTGGCCTCATTTGAATGAGCCTCGCAAACTGAAGATGATGATTTACATGTAACGACTTGAAATAGGGACATGGTTTTGAAAGCGTCGAGCGCGTTTCTGACGTCCGTGGAAGTTAACTCGAGCCGCGTATCCGCCGCATCAGCTCGTTTGGCTGTAAACGACAGATCGTCTCTAGACACGCCTCCCTCGACAATCATTCATTCGACATCTAAAAAGTATTCGACCGGGATGGAAATTCCGACGGATTTCTGCACGATATTGAATGTTTTGTGTGGTTGGAAATTCATGGTGAGGTTGGAGCGGGGATTTCAGGAAGGAGGGTCAGTGAGAGGATCTAGGGACGAGGAAGAGTTTATAGGCAGAGGAGAAACGGCTGAAGGCTCGGCGTGGGAAGTCAGGGAACGGGAGGGTGGTTCTTGGGTGCACCGTATTGAACCCTAATAGTATTTCTGTCGTATCAACCACATATCTAAAAATTCAACCGCTTCGTAGTTCACTCACGATAAATAATCGTAAAACGAAAGCACTTACAATGCGCTTGTAGTGAGTGGGTATAAATAGGGCGGGAAAGAAAAAGAAAAAGACACTCGAGGAATATCTCTAAAGTATGACAGACTATCTCTAAATTATATATATATATTTATATATTAATGTGTGTGTGTCTAAGCGTGTTCTACGTCTGCATTTGTAGGAGTGAGTATGTGTGTAAATGAAAATCAAACTATGTTCCATCCTCCTCCAGGTTCGTGTTCGTGGCGCCCACTAAAGCCCACCTGG
>NC_061823.1:39117322-39119822 GCF_019202785.1 Penaeus chinensis
TTCACATATCCATTACCTTCATGACCAATCGTCTTCATCATCACAACCTATCACCATAATCACAATCAGAATAATAATCAAGCAAAAAGCAAAAAAAAAAAAAAAATAAATAAAATATATTTTTTTTTACATCACAGGCGAATATTGGGGCCGAGAGATAGAAAACGGATCTTGGTCGGGCATGATGGGGAAACTAGCCAGGAATGAAGTGGACATCGGCGTCGGCGACCTGTACATGACCATTGTTCGCGTGGGGATCCTGGATTACACGGCGCCATACGACTCTGAGGTAAGGTGTGAGGAGGAGGTTGTGTGCGGCATGTCCTTCGACGGCAAATTTGGAAATGACGCCTTAAGACCGATTTCCGGGGGGGGGGGGGGGTAAAAATGTAATACCCATTGTAATTAATGGAATAAAGTGTTTGAATTTGAATTCTTCCCCGCAGCTGAGTTGCTTCATGGCGCGCACGGAGCCGCCTCTCCCCCGCTGGCAGGCTCTGGCCTTCCCCTTCCAAGGCTTCACGTGGCTGGCCATCTTCGGGGGCCTCATGCTCACCGGCCCCGTGCTCTACTTGCTGGCCAGGGCGAGCAATTATTGGTGAGAGGGTGGTGGGGACAGGGGAGGGAAGAGAGAAAGGGGGAAGGGGAGGGAGAGAGAGAGCGGGAGAGAGAGAGAGAGAGAGCGAGAGAGAGAGAGAGAGAGAGAGAGAGAGAGAGAGAGAGAGAGAGAGAGAGAGAGAGAGAGAGAGAGAGAGCGAGAGCGAGAGCGAGAGAGAGAGAGAGAGAGAGAGAGAGAGAGAGAGAGAGAGAGAGAGAGAGAGAGTGCGAGAGAGAGAGAGAGAGAGAGAGAGAGAGAGAGAGAGAGAGAGAGAGAGAGAGAGAGAGAGAGAGAGAGAGAGAGAGAGAGAGAGAGAGAGAGAGAGAGAGAGAGAGAGAGCGAGAGCGAGAGCGAGAGAGAGAGAGAGAGAGAGAGAGAGAGAGAGAGAGAGAGAGAGAGAGAGAGAGAGAGAGAGAGAGAGAGAGAGAGAGAGAGAGAGAGAGAGAGAGAGAGAGAGAGAGAGAGAGAGAGAGAGAGAGCGAGAGCGAGAGAGAGAGAGAGAGAGAGCGAGAGCGAGAGCGAGAGCGAGAGCGAGAGAGAGCGAGAGAGAGAGAGAGAGAAAACTGATTAAAAAAAAAAAAAAAAAAAAAAAAAAAAAAAAATATATATATATATATATATATATATATATATATATATATATATATGAACGTCCCCTCAAACATTCACAGATCATTCATCAAATTCAAAGTCAACTAAACCCAGTAACCCTTTGACCCCAAACCCCAACCGGCCACATCCACACACACAAAAAAACAACAACAAGAAAGCAATACCATTTCAACCTCCCCCCCCCCCCCCTTCTAAAAAAAATTCGTTCTAGTCTTCAGAATTTATACCACCACCCTCGCCCTCCACCCCCCCCCCCCCACCTCACCATTCGTCCCTCCCTCCCCTCCAGCGGCGAGGAGATCGAGTGCCTGCAGTCCCTCGCGTACAGCTGGTACTACGCCGTCGGCCTCCACTGCTGCGAGGCCCAGGTCATCCTCCCGACCATGAAGAGCACGCGAGCCTACGTCATCTTCCTGTGGCTGTACTGCATGATCCTCACCATCGCTTACTCCACCAACCTCACGGCTTTTCTCCTCGTGACCAAACAGCCTCAGAGTATGGAGACGATCAGGGACCTGCACGCGTCGGGAATCGAGGTCTCGGGCGTCGGCAAGTTCTATGGCGACGCGCTGGCCTCCGCGAGCGATCCTTATCTGCAGGTATGGAGGCAGGAAGGGGGAAGGGGGGTAAGGGAGGTGGGAGGGAAAGGGAGGGAAGTGAGAGGGAGGGAGGGAGGAAGGGTAGGTGGAGATGGAGGGTGGAGATGGAGGATGGGGAAGGAGGGAGGGAGGGAGGAAGGGTAGGTGGAGATGGAGGGTGAGGAAGGAGGGAGGGAGGGAGGAAGGGTAGGTGGAGATGGAGGGTAGGGAAGGAGGGAGGGAGGGAGGAAGGGTAGGTGGAGATGGAGGGTGGGGAAGGAGGGAGGGAGGGAGGAAGGGAAGGTAGGGAGGGAGGAAGGGAGGGAGGAAGGGTAGGAAAGGGAAGGTGGGTAAAAAGTGGGAATAGGGAAGGAAGGGTAGGGAAGGAGGAAAGGAAGGAGGGTGGGGAAGGAGGAAGGGGAGGGAGGAAGGAAGAAAGAGTGGGTAGGAAAGGGTGGGTAGGAGATGGAGGGTAGGAGGGAGGGCGGGAGGAAAATAGGGATAGAGAAGGAAGGAAGGGAGGGTAGGAAAGGGAGAGCGGGGGGGGGGGGAGGAGGAAGAGACGGCAGAGTAAGAGTGAAATTAAATTAGTGAAAGGGAATAGAAAAGGAAGGGGTGTAGACCGAAAAGGTTGAAAAGAAATTGATGGAAGGGACGAAGATGGAAATGAGGAATACGATAAGAATAGGAATGGTAGAATAGATGGAAATCG
>NC_061823.1:39129822-39137322 GCF_019202785.1 Penaeus chinensis
AAATAGATAAAATAATTGATTTAAGATCATAGAACATTTAGAGGAATGAAAATATATTCACGAGAAAGAAAAAAAGTTTTCAATAGAAAACGGAATCCCACCAAAATAGAAAACGGAATCTCACCAAAAAAGAAAACGGCATCTCGCCCAAAAAAGAAAACGTAAACTCACCAAAATAGAAAACGGCATCTCGCTTAAAAAGGAAAACGTAATCTCACCAGCTCTCTCTTCCCATTTTCTCCGAACAGACAATGATCCGGATTCTGATGGTGTTTGCCCTCGCTGGCGCCGCTCTCGCCAGTGCCATTAACGGGGAGGAGGTGAGACTTTAAGGCATTTTGTACCGAGATAAGAAGTTTTGAATTGTTTTTCATCCATATACGTACTTTAATTCAACTTTTGCTCGCTTTATACATTCTCCATTTTCTTTCTTTCGCTGAAATATAATATAATATGAATAGGAAACCGTGTTGTGAAAATCCATTTCAAATTTCATAATGCATTTTCATCATTTTTCCTTTCCTCTCCGCCCCTCCTTCCTCCCTCCTCCACTTCTACTTCTACTACCTCCCTTCCTCTTTCCCTCCTTCACCCTCCCTCCACTTCAACCTTCACCCTCTCTCCCTCCTCACCCTTCACCCTCTCTCTCTTTCCCGCTCTTTCCCTCTCTCTCCCTCTCTCTCCCTATCTCCCTCTCCCTCTCCCTCTCCCTCTCTCTCCCTCTCCCTCTCCCTCTCTCCTCCTCCCTTTTCCTCTCTCTCTCCCTCTCCCCTTCCCTTTCCTTCTCTCCCCCTCTCTCTCTCCCTCTCTCTCTCTCTCCCTCCCTCTTTCTCCCCAACTTTCTCTCCCCCTCCCTCTTTCTCCCCCTCTCTCTCCCCCTCTCTCCCCCTCCCTCCCACCCAAAGGTCGTGACCCTGACCTATTCCGACGCCCTGGTGGATGGTGGAGCGACGATGGACGTCCACATCAACCCAGTGGAAGAGACCATCCGCTTCCACATGACGGAGCAGGGGAATCTAGGCGACGTCGACACGATCGAGGACTACGGCGTGGTGAGTGGCGCTCGAACTGGCCTTTGGAGTCGTTCATATGCGCGGTTGTCATTCGTGTGGGGAGTGTGGTCAGTGCCGTTCTTAGGGTGGTAGTGTTGTGGTTAGTGTTATTTATATCATTCATTGTTATTGTTGTTGTTGTTGTTGTTGTTGTCATTATTTTCATCATTACTATTACTCTTATTGTTATTATTACTGCTGTTGTTATTGTTATAATTATTATTATTATTATTATTATCATTATCATTATTATTATTACTATCATCATTATTATCATTGTTATCATTATTCTTATCATTGCTATTACTATCATTATTTATAGTGGTAGTAGTAGTAGAAATAGTAGTAGTAGACATTGCATTACTGTTACTATTATCACTATTATTATTGCCATTATTATTATTGTTATTATTACTATTATTACTATTATTATTATTATTATTATTATCATTCTTCTTATTATTATTATTATGATTATTGCTATTATTATCATTATCATTATCATTATCATTATTATTATTATCATTATTATTATTATTATTATTATTATTATTATTATTATTATTATTATTATTATTATTATTATTATTATTATTATTATTATTATTATTATTATTACCATTATTATCATAATTACTATTACTATTATTACCATGACTATCACTATTATTATTATCATAATCATTATCACTGAATCTTCTTTTATATGATATTTTCATTTCCGTCTCTATTCCTTCTCATTCATCGTAAAATTCTGTATTGCCCTTTTTTCTTTTTTTTTCCTTAATTCTTTTTTGAATAGCGACTAATTGTGTTTCTTTTTTTTTTCTTTTTTTTTTTCCTTCTTCGCTTTCTTCGGTTTTATTTCTGTCTCTCTCTTTTTTATCTTCTTCTGCCTCTTTTCTTGATCTTTTTATCTCATCTTCCGCTTCTTCCTCTCTTTCTTCTTCTTTCGTTTTCCTCATTTATTTTCTTTCCTTATCTACCTTTACCCTCCCTTCCCTTTCCTATCACCCTCCATCCTTGTTCTTCTTTCTTTCCTTTATCTCTCTTTCTTTCTTCCTCACTTCGTTCTTTCTCGTTCTCCGTCCTCTTCGTCCTTTCCTTCTTCCTCTCTGTTTTTTTTTTTTTCTATTCTCTCTCTTTTTTTTCTCTTTATTATCGTCCGTCCTCTTTCCCCGTTTTTCTTCCTCTCCTTTTCCTCTCTTTATCACCTTCCATCCTCTTCCTTCCTTTTTTCCTTCTTCCCAATTTCCTCTTCTCTCTTATGTCTCTCTCTTTTCTCTATCTCTTTATCACCCCTTTCCCCCCCTTCTTCCTCCCTTTTTTCTCTTTCTCTCTTTTCTCTCTCTCTTTACCATTCCTTTTTTCACCTTATTCCTCCTTTTTTCTCTTTCTCTTTATCACCCTTTCCCCTTCTTCATCCCCTTTTCTCTCTCTCTTTATCACCCTTTCCCCATCTTCCTCACTTTTTCTCTCTCTCTTTTCCCTCTCTCTTTATCCCTCCTTTTTCCCTTCTTCCTCCTTTTTCTCTCTCTCTCTTTCCTCTCTCTCTTTATCACTCCTTTTCCCCTTCTTCCTCCCTTTCCTCTCTCTCTCTTTCATCTCTCTCTTTATCTCTCCTTTTCCACTTCTTCCTCCCTTTTCTCTCTCTCTCTTTATCACTCCTTTTCCCCTTCTTCCTCCCTTTTCTCTCTCTCTCTTTCATCTCTCTCTTTATCACTCCTTTACCCCTTCTTCCTCCCTTTTCTCTCTCTCTCTTTATCACTCCTTTTCCCCTTCTTCCTCCCCCTTTTCTCTCTCTTTTATCAGGGTTTTGCTGCCAGTCGCGTGCAAGAGGAAGAGGCCTGTTTCATTAGGAAGCTCAGCCTTACTCTCGAGGAGGCAACAGCTGAGGCACATAGGGTAGGTTGGCTTCACTCTTTATTTCTTGGTATTTTTTGTGGTTTCTTTTGTGTCTTACTGTTATTTGCGATTTTATTGGATTATTTATCATCGTTTCTTCCTTCCTCCCTCCCTTCCTTCCTTTTGCTTCGTCCTTTCCTCCCTCAATTCCTTCCGTCCTCCTCGTTTTCCCTCCTTTCTTCCGCCCTCCCTTCCTTCCTTCAATTTCTTTCTTCCTCCCTCCCTCCTACATTCCCACCTTTCTTCCTTCATTTTGCCCTTCCCACTTTCCTCCCTTACTTCCTTACTTCCTTCCTTTTTCCCTTCCACTTTCCCTCAATCCTTCCTTTCTTCCTTCCCATCTTCCTTCGCTCCTTCCTTCCTTCCTTCCCACCTTCCTTCGCTCCCTCCTTCCTTCCCTCCCTCCTTCCTTTCCGCCTTCCTTCCCTCCTTCCCTCCCTCCCTTCCTCTCTCCCTCCTCCTCCTTTCCTTCCTTCCCACCTTCCTTCGCTCCCTCCCTCCCTCCCTCCCTCCTTCCTTTCCGCCTTCCTTCCCTCCCTCCCTTCCTCTCTCCCTCCCCCTCCTTTCCTTCCTTCCCACCTTCCTTCGCTCCCTCCCTCCCTCCCTCCCTCCTTCCTTTCCACCTTCCTTCGCTCCCTCCCTCCCTCCCTCCCTCCCTCCTTCCTTTCCGCCTTCCTTCGCTCCCTCCCTCCCTCCCTCCCTCCCTCCTTCCTTTCCACCTTCCTTCGCTCCCTCCCTCCCTCCCTCCCTCCTTCCTTTCCGCCTTCCTTCGCTCCCTCCCTCCCTCCCTCCCTCCCTCCTTCCTTCCTTCCTTCCTTCCCTCCTTCCTATCCACCTTCCTTCGCTCCCTCCCTCCTTCCTTCCCCTCTCCAGCTGGCATCCGCGGGGCCACAGGCGAACCAGGGAAGCGAGGACATCCTAGCCATTCCCGCCGACGACGCTGAAGAGTGGGCAGGTTCCCGCATCATCGAGCACTGCGGAAACTTCCCTATTTACAAGCTGGTTAAGACAGAAGAGGATGTGGAAGGTGAGAACAACGAGGGAGAGGGAGACATGGGGATGGGTGGGAAGGAGGGAGGGAAGGAGGGAAGGAGGGAAAGGAAGGGAGAGAGGGAGACAGCGATGGGAAGGAAGGAGGGAGGGAGGGAGGGAGGGAAAGGAAGGGAGAGAGGGAGACAGCGATGGGAGGGAAGGATGGGGAGGATGAAGGGAGATGGGGATGGGAAGGAGGAAGGGATGGGGAGGGAGGCAGGGGGTTAGAGGGATGAAGGGAGACGGTAGGCGAGAGTGAGGGAGGGAAGGACCAAGCCATTAAGAATCGCATTTCAGAATCCGATCTACAGATGAACGAGATCTCAAGTTCCGTTTCCTCTTTCCTTCCACAGCCGACAACGCCCTCGTGGCCTCCTCCTCCTCCTCCTCCTCGGACAACGCCCTTGAGAACCGCCAAACCTCGGTCGTGTTCCGCAGATGCTTCTTTTTCTTCTTCTTCTTCAAGTGCATCACCACCACCATCACCATCCCGACTGGCACGACCATCGTCTTCTTCTTCTTCGGCTAAGCGACTTGCTCTCGCCTCTTACCTTCTCCTCTTCTCTTTCCCTTCCTTTCCTTCCTCCTTTCCGGTCCCCTTTTCTCTCTTTCCTTCCCCTTCTATCCCCTCTTCTAACCATCTTCCCTCCTTCCTCTTCTTCTCTCTCTCTCTATCTCTCCTTTCCCGTGTCGTCCTTCTTCACTCCTCCAACAATCTTCGGCGAAAGGGAGGGAGAACAAAAAACACGGCAAGAAGAGAACAAGAAAAGAAAATAATGGGAAATAAAAGAATAAGAAGGAATGAGGAGACAAACTGACGTGGAAGTTCGAGGTAAATGACAGCGTGACTTTACTGATGGACATTTTAATTAATCCTTTTATTGTTCGATTCTTCAATTTTATCATGACTTTGTCTATGGAATTTAAATGATATTTCAAAACCGTTTCTGCCAGTTTTGGTTGGAATGTATATCGAACTGCAAAAAGAAGTTTATAAAGGTAAAAAAAAAAAAAAAAAAATGGTTTCAATATTTTGTAAAACGTTATGATAATCACATACTGATGATATATTTGAGTGATAAATATACCGAAATCTTTAGTATACCAGAAGGACGGCTTGAGGCTACGAGCGTAATAGATTAAGTGTGTGAAGTATGATTGAAAAAAAGGGCTCTTGATGTGTAATTTGCATAAGTACATGATGTCTTACATATAAAAAAAAATATGTTGATGTAACTGTGATCTTGAAATAAAAATAATTAATCTCATATTTGTTTGATGTACAAAACCTTATTCCGAGTGCTTTTCTCTCTTTTATCCAATTTCTTAAGATTTTTTTAAACTATAATGTGAGCATTTTTTACTTCATAATTTAGACAAAAAAAAAAAATTATGTTTAGCTTCATCTGCTTATTCTAAAATCTCAGCCTCGCATTTCTGATACGGTTTAAGGGCAAATAAGAAAAAAAAAAAAAAAAAAAACACACACACGCTTTCTCTCTCTCATCTCAATCTCCCTCTCTCTCTTTCGCTATCGCTCTCTCTCGCTCTCTCTCGCTCTCGCTATCGCTCGCTCTCACTCTCTCTCTCTCTCTCTCTGCCTCTCTCATTCTTTCTCTCTCTCTCTCGCACCCCCCTCTCTCTCTCTCTCTCTCTCTCTCTCTCTCTCTCTCTCTCTCTCTCTCTCTCTCTCCTTCTCTCTCTCTCTCTCTCTTTCCTTCTCTCTCTCTCTCTCTCTCTCTCTCTCTCTCTCTCTCTCTCTCTCTCTTTCCTTCTCTCTCTCTCTCTCTCTCTCTCTCTCTCTCTTTCCTTCTCTCTCTCTCTCTCTTTCCTCTCTCTCTCTCTCTCTGTCTTCCTTCTCTCTCTCTCTCTCTCTCTCTCTCTCTCTCTCCTCTCTCCCTCTCTCCTCTCTCTCTCTCTCTCTCTCTCTCTCTCTCTCTCTCTCTCTCTCTCTCTCTCTCTCTCTCTCTCTCTCTCTCTCTCTCTCTCTCTCTCTCTCTCTCTCTCTCTCTCTCCCTCCCTCTCTCTCTCTCTCTCTCTCTCTCTCTCTCTCTCTCTCTCTCTCTCTCTCTCTCTCTCTCTCGTTCATGCTTGATCTTTGATAGACGCGACACTTTTTCGTAATTTGAGTTCCTACAAGCGCTCACCAAAGGAGAAAAATAAAAAAATATGTATTATATTATACATTTTTTTTAATGTATTTTTTCAGTAACTACAAAATATATTCTTTACAGTCATTCTATGGCTTCTATTTTGTGTCAAAATATGGGTTGTCATACACAAATATATACATAATATAAAAGCATATGCTGTCTCAAGCTGACGATCGTTGATTTCCATCATCTTTTCGATCGGCAAAGAAAACGGAATTCACTAAGGAGACTTTGACGTTAGAAAATACCGACTTAATGAATTGAAATACAACTCACAAAACCTTAGTGAACCACATTAACCAAACAATCGAGATGATGATGTTGATAATTATAATAATAATAACAGTAACAGTAACAGTAACAGTAATAGTAACAATAACAATAATAGTAATAGTAACAGTAATAGTAATAATAATTACTATTATTATTATAAGTAGTAGTAGTAGTAGTAGTAGTAGTAAATGGACGGGTGTGTGTGAAGTGGGAGTAGTATTATGGAGGAGGACAATAAGGCTGTCAAGTAGTAATGAGGGAGGATGGGGTAGGTGATGAAGGAAGTTGTGGGGGAAGAGGTGTTGAAGTTGAGCGTGTTGGGAGAGTGCGAATGCCTCCTGGAGATTGAGTGTCGACGTGGGTGGAAGACGTACTAGTAGGCACTGAGGAAGGGGAGGAGGTTGCAGTGTTCGGAGCCATGGTCAAGGGAGAGCCTGGGGTCGGGGAACCGGGAGAGTTTGAACTGAAGGGGCAAGCCTCATGGCCCCTAATAGTGGTATAAAATCTTCATTGTTGGCCATGGTAAGCCTGGAGGATGTTGGGGAGAGAAACGGTCCTCCCCTCAGGGTCCCTTGAGGGGTAAGGGCTAGACAACTAAAGCAGGGGAATACCGTGCCCATGGCTCCCTCAGGCCGTTCAGGACTGGCACAAAGTCAGCCTTCCACCCCTTCAACACGGCTCTCACGACATAAACGGGCAAGGAATTGGGGGGGGGGGGGGTTATAAAGGATAAATCTCCTTTAGGTCCATATATAATTTCAAAATAATAATATGAACATATGCTATCACATTTTTTTTTTTTTTACTTTACATATCATGGTTTGCATAATGCTTCAACTTCATTATATGTATTTTAATGATGTAGGTTATAGATCATATCCTAATCCTGCACTATATTATTAACGAAATCAATTACATACAATGCATTTGAAATAGAAAATGTACATACAACTAATGTCCATACAATTCACTTAAAAATAGAGACAATGTACAGGTAATTCATCTGAAACATAGAAAATGTACATACAGGTAATGTATCTACAATTCATTTGAAGCAGAGACAATGTAAAGGTAATTTCCTTGAA
>NC_061823.1:39154822-39164822 GCF_019202785.1 Penaeus chinensis
GCATAATACTTAATATCTGACATCGTACGTTCGTGTTAAGGTGGGAGAGTCTGGGGACTGGAGGCGTGGCTGGTGGCCAAGAAATGCACTGTATCAAAATATCATGCAGTGTGTATATATATATATATAAACAAATATCATAGATAGAAAAAACAATAAATACAAAAAGGGGAGAAAGAAAGGAAGATAAAATCATAATTTAACATTCATCAGTCTATTTGTGATACGGTATATTTATCAGTGTGGCAAACCTTGAAGCAAGGAATTGTCTTCCAGCCTATCCTAAAATATCTAACCTGTACAGTACAAGCCTATGGGGAAAATGCTAAACAGCATGACTTACGGTGCCTTCTGTACACATCTCTTGGATCCACCAATCCACCAGCTGACTTACTCTAGATTCACAGGGATAACAGGCAATATATGGAGGCCATATTGGATACGAGCCTTACATCTTACCAGAGAGGGGTATCTATAAACAATGCCATGTATAGTATTCAATACATCTAAAAATCCTTAATAATCTAATTAGGATTTATAAAAAAGTGAAATTATTATAAATTACATTAAAAACATACAGACAACAACTTAAGATTATGGTGGAGGGGGAGGGAAAAAAAGTTTTTTTTTTTGTCTTCAGTGCTTTGGCAAGGCTTGTCCATCTGTACTCTGGATAAGAAAATGCAAAAGCAAGGGATAAGAAAAGGCTTCTTAGTCAAATGGGAACAAAGAGTTTAAAGATGATACTTACAAAACCAGTCACAGGATTTAGAGAAAAGATAAGAAATTGAAGAGAATTCCTTGATGATTTTGGAAGATACAAACATACGAGAAAAAAACATCTGTATAAAAATACAAATAAAAATAAGGAGATAAAATAATGATAAAATTACAATGACAATTTTTTAAAAATCAAATCACTTTAACCTGTATTACAGATTGGTGGCATTCGATGAAAATCGAAAAATAAACGCACTTTCAGAAAGAGGCAAAAAATTATAATCATAAAACCCTTCGCTATTATCACGGTCAGACACGTCCTCCCCAAGGAGTTCCTTCCCACCCCTTTGCATCTACTGGCCACTGATCAGCCACAAAGCCCTAAATTATAGACCCTATAAATATAAAAACTCTTTATGAGGACATCCTGCAAAGTCCAATATACACAAAAGGTTACTCTTGCGCGTCTTTCCCCCGCCCCCCATGGGAGCGGGCGACTGCTCAACACCTGCGTCCGGAAACACAATGGAGCTCGAGATTGGAGAGGGAGGAAGCCAGGTGAGGCTAGACACAAGGGCTCACTTGTGACCTTGCGTCTGCCACAGCCTCCCAAAACCTGTTGAGTCCCTTCTGTAACTAGTTTTCTTCTTTCTTTTTATCATTATTACGAATTTTCTTTTTTATTTAATGCTTTTTTTTTCATCAGCACATCTATGAACAAGTAGTAGATTACAAAGGTTGAGGAAGGAGATATATGATTAAGGAAGAAAGAAGAAAAGGAAAAAAAAAAAAAGGGAATTAACAAGTATAAAATTTAATAAAAGGTAAAATAGAAAAAACAAAAGAAAAAAAAAGGAAGAAAAATGAGAGAAAAGCAGAGTCAAGAAAGATCCTGAAATTCTTGTGAAAATAGATGTATTAATCAATGTCATTCTCACATACAAATGATTACTATGTTGGCTTACTGGAAAAAACTGGCCCACAATTCCGTTCAGTGCTGCCATCATCATCATCGCCCTCCCTTGATGGCTTCTGATAGCCAGACCAAGGAAAGAAAAAGGAAGAAGGAAAAAGGCCCACACCACCTGCTCAAAAGAGCATTCCACTAGGTCTGCCAGCCACGGGAACGGAAAGCTGGTCCAACTTCTACCACAAGCCCTATATAATCACATTTCCTTTCGGACAATAAAAATTGCACTTCAGCCGCGAATTAGTTTAAATCCAATCCCTGACTTGGAAAGCAGATTTCCTAGCGCAAGGCACTTGGCTCTTCTAGGGTCCTGACACACACGTATGTACGGGAGAAAGGGGGGATGGGGCTTAAGCTTACCGCATTAGCTGTATTGATACTGTTTCACTTCTTGTGAATTCAATCACTGCTGTCGCAAGTAACATTCATAATTTGGTCACTTTCCTTCTTCTTCTTCTAAAGTCCACCGAAGATTTCTAAAGCCTGTCAAAGCAAGCTTCTTTTTTTTTCTTTCTTTTTTGTTTATGCTTAACACACAGTTTTGCTTAAGAGAAAAGATTTGCACAAAACATTTACAGAAACTCTGGGGATCCTCACACACGACTACATAGATATATGTATATATAAATATAATCTTTTACATTAACTTACAATTCACATTACGACTGTTGGCCATATGAGTCATACCTTGAACGCAGCTATCTCACACTTTACAAACACAAGACAGCCATCTCGTTGACCTCCCCTGTCTACGCTCCTGGTAGAAATAGGTACAGTATCCAAGTATCAAGGCACATTCTACTTTTAGAAGTTGTATCTGTTTATTTTTTTTTTATTGTTTTACTTTTTTAAATATTTCCTAATACCAAAAAAATCTTTTTTATTTTTTATACGTTTATTTTTTTGTTTATTTGTTTGCTTTGTTCTGTTTTATGGAGGAGTTCTTCAAACTTAATGGACGTAATTGTAATTATTTAGTTGTACTGACTCCTTCCTTGCTTAATTCATCCACTTCCGACAGTTCTCAGCGCCGCACAGACACGGGATCTTGTGGTCTTCCTCCTCGTCAAACTTGTAGTCATACGCAAGCTGTGGATATTCAGAGGTGGTTGAAGGTCAGTTGCCATATGTCTGAGATATATCAACAGCATGTGCATTAAGGAATATGCAGCCTAAAAGCAGATACAATTCACAACAAAGAAATACATAACCCATCCACCACATGTACATCAATACCTTACAAAGTGTTATCAGCAATCAAACCATACCTCTTCCCCTCTGAGAATTTTCCTATTGGAGATGATGAGAATCTTGAGATCTCTCTCCACCTCAATGGTCTCTGTGTAGCAATTGGGCCCACACGAGTGGTTCACGTAGCGAGCCAGGCCACCCGTCACTGTCGCGTCCACCACCCTCTGGTCATCCAGCCGGAACATGTAGATGCCACGGTTCTGGGACTCATAGCGCTTCTCTCTCACCTGAAGGGGAGGTAAGGAAGGGACACCAGGATTAGTTCCAGGTTTTTCTGTACTATCGACCCCCTATATTGCTACTTCTATGGATGATTCACGTTATAAAATTTACCATCTACTGAACCAGTCAGAAAAGTAGAGTGTTTCAGGGATATATAAATTATACCAAGCATTTTGACTACATTCACTCCCAATAGTATCTGTTTAGGAAATCTGTTGGACTTTGCTTTTCTGTCAAGTTCTAACCATATATTTTTTGTCAACATTAAGTATATATGAACAGTAAGTTGCCCCTTTAAAATCTCAAGCCCTGCAAAAAGCTTTCCTCGTCTTACCTCTGCCAACTCTGATCTAATGATCTCTCCAATGTATTCAATGATCATGGTGTTCTTTTCAATATCTCGTGCAGCATACAGCCCCAGGCCCTGGATCTTTGATCTGCAAGTAACAAAAATAACTTGTATCAGGTTGTAGTTATGAAGAGATAGCTAACTGTCTCACATTGTGAAAATAGCCAACTTCCTTTCCATTATCTGTGACCCATCAAAAGTTCTGCAACTAACCTGGCCAGGTACACAACACTTCTCCACTCATTTTTCATTCTTTTATACTGTGATGACCTGGAGTGGACGTGAAGCTTGCTGTAGGGGTCAAAGGTCATAGTCAGGTTGGCCACACTTGCGGCATTCCTGCAATTGCTGCTGTTACGGACTGACCCAACACTTGTTCTCATTCCATGGTACCGTTTGAGGTGCATTTTGTTGAAAGGCTCTGACCGAGCACAGCCGGTGGGATTCACAGCCAGAGGAAGCTCAAACAATGGATTGCGACCGTACTTGAAATTGTAGTCTGCCAAAGTGTCAATGCCTGGTAGAGATTCCAGAATCCTGACAATGGCTGGCTCAGTGAGACCAAAGAGGTCTTCGCCATTGATGTACTGAGGGAAGAGTCTAACAACATCAGCCTTTTGCCTTAATTCTGCGAGAGGTTCCAGCACTTTGTTCCACACCCCCTTCGGAGAACAGCTGATGAAAGTGTGGTCATCATAGCCTTCTTCCTTCACTGTTATTCTGAACTCTGGCTGGCCATTGTTGTCATGGATTGAACATTCATAAGCACATCTTTTATGGAGACGCCTCATACTCCAGTAGTAACGAATCTGGAAGTAGGAGCGGGGGAAAATTAATTTAAAAACCTTTGAGCGCATGAAAAGATTAAGAAAAAAAAAAAAAAAAAGTAAACAGAACCTACACCTACAAAAATTAGCATCTAAGCATATGAACAAGCAAACACAAAAGAAAACAAAATGATATGGAAATTATATCTTAAGAATACTTACAACTTGATAGCCCACAGGGTAGATGCAATATGGTGTATGGAATGCCTGCAGCTGGTGAGGGAACAGCTGGCCGATGGCTATTAGGATTAGAGAGCCAATGCGCAGGACATAACTTAGATCTGCATGGTGCATCACAGAGGCGACTTGTCTGTTGTCATCTCGGTCTATGAAAACTCGCCGAAACACAGCCAATGTTGACAGCTCATTGTCTTTTTCTCCTTTGTTGATGTGCTCTTGGCAAAATACCGTTTTGTTCTTGTAGAAGGTACAACCCTCCTTCACAGCACAATTCAGGTGATAAACTTTACTGCAGCGAACTTTAAAGCACTTCACAGATGCTCCTGCCTGCTCGCAATGTTCACATATATAATTTGCCACCTTCTTCAGAGATGCTTCTACATTCATTAAAGCCCCATTCATGGTCTCATAAACCTCATCCGCCCAGAGAGCACAATTCAAATGCACCCACTTGTCAACATCAAAGTTCAAGAGTCTGGAAGGACCATCGGCTACATAATCCCCATAAAGACCACACAGCGTGCACTTCCGTGAATCATCTTTGAGCCTTGGTTTTCTGTATGTGATGCCCATCCTAAACAACAGGTCCGTCATCTCTTTGGGTGTGGGCTTTTCATATTTCTCTGGAAGGGTCAGTGCATTTGGTGTCCAGCATTTGTACTTGTGTCCACGGAACCTCTTTCCATCAGCCTGCCTCGGGTACTGTTCCTGGTCCTCCTCCAGTTTATGCTTGTTTGGTCGAGAATGTAATGAGTCTTCCAGCTGTGGCACCTTCAGAACTTCATCCATGCCCTCCTCCTTTGACCAATCAAGCAGTGCATCATCAGATAAAATGGATGGGTCTTTGGTATCATCTCCACTAGAATCTTTTACCTTAGTAAACCTGCTACTTCCTTCTATTTTGCCTCTATCTTCAACCACAACACGATGAGAAACGGCAAACTGGATATAACATTGCTGAGAACAGAATGTCACTTCATCCACACTCTCGTAATCACTCTTATTAAGGAAAGGAAGTTCAGCGACTTTCTTGCACAACATGTCTTTCAATATAATTACATCACAGTGTCTACAAAATCTGGCCTGACCATTCAAGATGCTCTGGATATCAACAAGTTGCTCTACCCCATCCTTCGGATGTTTGTGTCGGTAAACCCTTGGCAGTTTGGGGGGCTCAATGCGATCTGCCATCTGATATGATGATGGAGGAGGAATGTTTAAGAGATTTGCTAAAGATCGCAGAATACCAGACACATCCTCTCCAGCCTGTGAGGAGAGTGTTAGGGTGACACTCACATTTCCCATATCTTTCAGAGGCAAAGCTGGAGACTGTCCTAGCCGGCTCTTCATAGTGATACTAGCTAGACTGCCAATGTTCTCCTTATCCAGCTCTGGTACATCCTTGCCATCCTTGATTTGCGGCATGAATGGTAGTTGCCCTGGTCTGATTGGAGTGGGTACCAAAAGAGGGATGGCAGGGGAAAGAGAGCGATCACGCTGGTCATCCTGGTGATCTTCGTCCATGTCAACAAGTCTCAGGCCCTTGAATGGAAGAGGTGACTCTGGAAGAATACATTCTGGTGATGAAGAACTTAATACTGTGTCAGGCGAATCAGCATCTCGGGTTGGAGTTTGTGCTGGCGTGGGTCTGGTGGAACTGGCAACAACTGTTTCCCCTTCCTGATATTCATCTAATGGAAGGCCAATCTTTGGTGGTGTAAATTCATGGATATAAAATCCTCTCTGTGTAGGATTTGTCTTTGCTGGTGTAACCATTGGTGGTTTATCCCCAAATGGCTGTGTACTATAATAATCAGTGACATTTTTAACTGTGAGATGGCCCTCTTTCCCCTCCAACAATCCTTGTCGATGATTGTAATCTCTTCTACCAAGTTTGCTCAGATCTCCACTGCCAAACATGGGACAGAGGTTAAAATTCTTTGGCACTTCTGGCTCCATTATGGTGAGAGGTGGCATGCCTCTCAGCTGCTGCATTACATTCTCAATGTAAGCATCATAGTCTTCCTCTACTCTTGAGCCTTGTCTAGCTCGCTTTGCTGGCTGGACTTTGGTGTCTTTGCTTTGGCTCTTCCTCCTAGCTTGCTGTGACCTCTTCCGGGCTTTCTTCTCCTCATGGTCCAACGAGTCAGAACCTTCATTTGGCGTGGTCATCTCCGGTGTGTGCTCGCCCGTGCTGGCACCGGTTCCCAAGACAGTCTCCGGAATCATGACTCGCATTTCAGTCTTAAGGGCTGGATTACTGTTGACTCTATCAGCCATGCTTGCCGGTGTTGGAGTGGTATTTAATACTGCAGTGGCTAAAGGAGGTCGCTGTCCAGTAATAATATGAGTCCCAGGTGGATGTGCATTAACCATAGGATGTTGACCAGGATGTGTGGGCCTCATACCAGGATGGACAACCATTTGTGGATTGGAGTGAGGGAGAGGGTGACCCATTGTATGGTTTGGGTGACTGACAGTCACTGTTTGGTGTGGGGGCTGACCCTGAATGACATGGTGCCCTGATGAATTCATGCCTGGATGGCTGAGGTGGTGAGTGGTGACTTGACGCACACCTATGTGTTGACTAGATGGCTGAGGACCAGCATTATGAGGGTCCACCACATGATGTTGGCCCGTGTATGGCACACCAGGACGAGCCACAGTGTGGGTGAGGTTACCATGCGCATCTGAGTGTGCAATCAGCTGGTGTTGCTGTCCCATGACAACAGTGTGGGTGACAGGCCCCTGTGGTGGATGTGGGCCCGAGGAAACCACAACAGACCTTTGAATCATTTGTGGGTTAGGTCCTAGCTGCTGTGGTAAGGAACCTGATGCCACAGTATGCTGCTGTTGTGGTTGCTGGATAGTTGCATTCTGAGGTACCATGGTTGCTGAAGTAGTAGCCTGCAACACCGTCGGATGAGAGCCAGGAAGTGTGGCAGGTATACTACTACGAGACACCACAATGGGTGTGGGGTTTGGTATCTGTGAAGCAATGTGTGTCAGATTAGATGAAGGAACTGGTACAGTTCCTTGAGGGGACCTGAAGAGAACGAGGGGACTTGAAGATGGCTGTGACATGGAGTTAGCACACCCTGTATTCTCTAGTAGCTGCTTCAGCAACGCATTTGAGGAGTCTTTGTTCATTCCCTCACTCACACCTTCAGTCTTTATTGTTCCTGCAATTGTGGATATATTCTGTGGGCCATGTGGATTAACAACATGGAGATTTGCAGTAGTGTGTGGCTGAACTCCACTGATTGTCATATGTACAGTGCCAGTTTGCTGCTGTGAAATAGATCCTGCTATAGTATGGTGGGGTGGTAGTGTGACATTGGTGTGCTCATCATCTGGCTCTCTTTTGATCATTCCCACAGCCAAATTTGTATGTGGCCCATGAGGACTAGGGGCTGGAGAACTCATGAGAGGAGACTGCCCTTTCACTTGAGGAGAGTGTGGAGATGGGTGGTTTGATAAAGGGGAGGGTGCTGGAGATACACGAGGAATTGGACTAGCAGAATGCCCAGCTGGTGATTTGGCAGCTGGTGGGGGCATCATAGCTGGTCTGTTTACTGGTGGTGAAGGTGTCCGCACAGGCTGCACTCCATGAATCATCATCATTCTCACTCCCCCTTGGCCTGTTGTTCCAGGGCGGACCATCATGTTACCACTGCGCACAAGAGTTTGTTGAACCATCATGGGCTGCTGGACCATACGTACACCCACTGTCTGTGGCACTCCACCCTGTACAACAACCCCACTATGAGGAATAGGCCCACCAGAAGTCTGGACCCAGGTTTGTTGACCTAAAGTTGGTGGGCCACCAGCCTGCTGAGGTAATGTGTGCTGGAGCACCTGCTGTTGAGTAACAATCTGGTTACCTGCCTGATCTTGACCTGCTTGTATCACACCTGGATGCTGGCCCACAGAGGCTCTTATCAAGGTTTTAAACTGACGTGTCCCTGCCTGTAGGTTACCAATAGATGGGAGTGTTCTGACCTGTGGGGTACCTACTGTTGTTGTTAAGGTCTGCAACATGGGCCGCTGCTGGATTCCAATTTGTTGGACTGGAACACTCACCAGTGGTCGACTGAGAGATGGGGTTGTATTAGTTGTTGCTGAGGAGTTGAGAGGTATACTTGCTGTACTGGCATAGTTGGTCAGGCCACTGGTTATACCACTCACCTGGTTATTTATGCTCACCACATTGCTCAACGTTTGTACATCATCTGAAGGGTGACTTGTGCACTGAATATTTAAGCTTGTTGGTAAAGTGTCTATTGATGAGGTGACAGACATAATGGGTGGAGGGACAAGACTGCTGCTCATTGCAGAGCTACTACTGGATGAACTCAATACACTAGCTAGTGTGCTGGTGGCAGACACTTGGTTCTGGTTTGGGAGAGTTGAAGGGTAGTTGACTGTTGACACAGCAGTTGGCAATCGGATGCCTGGGGCCACTGTGTGAGTTGGATACATATTGTTCTGTGAGAAGATGGCGCCCCCACCAGGAATCCCAATCACTGCCTGGTGTCGACTGGAAGGTGGAATTTCAGACTTCAAAGGTTCTGGAACTAAAACCTTGTTAGCATTTGCACTTAACTGGGGTGTCATGGTTACAGATGATCCTGCCGACACATAGGCTGACTGGCTTACCCTCTGCCCTCCTACCCCTATCATTGGCATCCGAACAATTGGTCCTTTGATTGGTCCGCTCTCACTCAGAACATGCGCAAGACCTTCCTGCCCTTCATCACCCTCAGGTTCATTCTTTACCGAGGCTAAAGGAGTAATTGCAGTTCTGACTGTGGAAGGCTCAGAAGTATGTGCAATGGTAGTAGTGGTAGTTGGTAATGTAGTTGACA
Organism: Penaeus chinensis; assembly: GCF_019202785.1. NCBI lineage: Eukaryota > Metazoa > Arthropoda > Malacostraca > Decapoda > Penaeidae > Penaeus > Penaeus chinensis. The sequence goes on from NC_061823.1 coordinate 39,164,210, forward strand.
ATCCACTATTAGAGGTAGCTTGCACAACATTGTTTTCAATATCACCATGAGGCATTCCACCCTTGAGGCCGAGCTTAAAATGTCCCCAGCGACTCTTCACAAAACCACCACCTCTTAGACCCAACTTGAAGTAACCAAACCGTCTCATATATGGAGGACACGGTGCAGGATTATTTGGATTGTTGGCATTTCCTCCTCCTCCTCCCACTCTCTGACCTCCTTGAATCATCGAAGGTGTTGACGAAGGAACAGGCGAGGGCACTGCATCACTGGTAGGCGTTGGCACAGATGGGTGAGGACTGTTAACTTGGCTGTTGCTTCCACTGGCACCACCCATGTCACTGTGTGGGGTCTGAGGAGCTCCACCCATATCTCCTGCACCCACACTACGTGGCGTCAGAGGTGTACTTGGATTCTCCACACTGTGTGGCCGCATCTGAGGGCTGGCCAGGGGTACGGGACTCCTTAGCCCACTGTGAACTGGACTAGGCTTCATTGCCATGCTGCCAGAGAGAGGACTCGGGACTGGTCCCCCAGGACTTGGACTGGCCAATGGCACTGGACTCTTCAGGCCACTCTGAACTGGACTTGGTTTCATGGCCATGCCACCACC
>NC_061823.1:39182322-39184822 GCF_019202785.1 Penaeus chinensis
TGTTGTTGTTGCTGTTGTTGTTGTTGTTGTTGTTGTTGTTGTTGTTGTTGTTGTTGTTGCTGTTGCTGTTGTTGTTGCTGTTGTTGCTGTTGTTGTTGCTGCTGCTGCTGCCCAGCTGGGTCACCTGATATGCCTCCTGCAGGTGTGGCAGGCTGTCCATAACTGTCATCAGAATGGGGTCTTGGTGTAGGAGGAGCCTGAATGTAACCAGATGACGGGGGTTGAGAAAATGAATCTGTGGGAGTACTGCAAGTGAAAGGGTCCGATGACATGGGTGTTCTAGGAGTTGCTGGTTGAGAGGCATATGGATCCATGGGGCGAGGTGTTGGCGGGGGCATTCCGTATGGATCACCTGCTGAGGGTCTTGGAGTAGATGGTGGTATACTATAGGGGTCTGACGTATGGGGACGTGGAGACGGAGGCACACGAGAAAATGGGTCACCACTTGTTGGAGAAGGCAGTGGTGAAGTCTGAGGTCTAGTGGTTGAAGGAGGATGAGCATATGGATCTGCCTGTTTGCTTGGGTGAGGTGTGCCTGGTTGCATGGCATAAGGGTCAGGGGGACCCTGTGGATGGCTCATGGGGCCACGGATCATTGTGTGAGTCAGGCCAGGCCGCATTGTGGGCGAGCCTGGTGGTATCTGGGGTCGCTGGGTTACAATCATTTGCCTCGGCGGTGTGATAGAAGGAAGAGGAGGGCGAGGAGAAGCATGTGGAGTGCTTGCAGGACTGGGGTCAGTGTTGGTACTCTCAGTGAGGCTTCCAGGGGTGCCTACAGAACCGGGGGTGTTTGAACCTTCCAGGCTCTCTGAGGTCTTCAAGGCTCTTTGCTGTTCCTGAGTAAACATTTGAATGAGATTATTAGGTGTTCTGAATGTCATTTCTGTATATAATTTGGATTTAAACCATATTTGACATGCAATGAATCTCAAGATTACCTAATCATAATGGCTTTTTAACACACTGCATGAAATAAACAACATGGAAGTCTTACTCTTATTGCTGAAATCTCCACTACTCTAAGAAAATGAACTCATCACACTCCTTGTCACCAAGAAATTAGTGTTCCAGGATATTTCAAACACAAACATCTACACGCATTAAAAAAACACATTCTTTTCTTTATTTCACAATTTAGAGTTCTCTTCACACAGGTGTATTTTGGCAAGTGACCAACCTAGTTGAAGGTGTCTTACTTGATGTCTGCAAAACCTTCACCTCTTAAATCCACGATCAAAGCTTCAAGTTCAAAGAAGCACACACAACCCACAGCAGGGTAATTCACTGACAAACAGCTGCCAAAATACATCTTAGAGAGGAATCTGTCTCATCAAGAGTTAGTGTCATTTATTCCAGTTCAAGAGGATTACAACTGCAAAGATGACTTAGATATCATGGTGTTTCTCAGCAGTTTCATTGTGAGAAAAAAAAAAAAAAAAAAAAAAAAAAAAAAAAAAAAAAAAAGTTAAAAATTTCATAAAACTAAGTGTTGCAACTGAAACAATTCAATTACATCCTCATCCGAAATACACTGACTTGTTACACTATGCTTATGAAGATTTAACTGAAACCTCTCTCACTTTTAAGTTATTAATTTTCCTTTACACATTTTCTGCCCGGTGATTCTGTAATATCCATCTGGAAAAAAATCCTCCAAACCAGGACACAAAGATTACAAACACAAAATGTACTCATTATTAACAATATCCCCTGAGTATTATCTACTCAAATAACACCTTTAACCCTTTTGCTTACACTGGAAGGCAACATGAATGATTTTCCAATTTACACACATATATATATAATATATATAATATATATATAATATATATATATATATATATATATATACACATATATATAAATATATATATATATATATATATATATATATATATATAATGTTAACTAAATCATCAAAATAACACACACACACACACACACACACACACACACACACACACACACACACACACTCACACTCTCACACTCTCACACTCACACACTCACACACACTCACACACTCACACACACACTCACACACTCACACACACACTCACACACACACACTAACTCACTCACTCACTCACTCACTCACTCACAACCCCCCCCCCCCCACACACACATATACGTACATACTTATATACATATATACATAATTACAAAATACATATATACTGTGTTTTACCTACCTCAATCTATGAATAAAAGTATTATATATGTAATGAGTCTAATGTTCTTTTCACCAGGGAAAAAAAAAAAAAAATTATATATATTTATATATATATATTGTTTTATCAATATAAATACTCCGCTCATAATACCAAAATCCAGAAAAAAATGTAAATATAGCCTCAGAAAGACCCAGAGAGGCCAAATACACTCTTCAGAATTTACATGCAAAAAAAAAGAAAAAAAAAAAAAAAAAAACTAATAGTAATGATAATAATAATAATAAATCGTCATAATAATACAAAATTAGAAGGAAAAAGAGAGAGAG
>NC_061823.1:39189822-39197322 GCF_019202785.1 Penaeus chinensis
GCAAGGGGCTAGGCAGCGTCTGGGGAATGGGGGGTGGGCCGACCGCAATGGGGCTGGGGTGTGCAGGACTCTGATGGGACACGGGGCTTTGGTGTGGAACAGCGCTCTGGAGGCCTACTGGACTTGGTAATGCAGTAGGGTTCTTCATGGATGGAATGGCACTGGCTCCTTGGACTGCACTTGACATGGGAACTGCCGGGGCTGACATTTGCTGAACAGGGGGACCTACTGCGTGCTGGGGAACTGTTGGGACTGATCCAAGTGGAGCAACAGGGGGTTGATTGGGGCGGAGGGTCGAAGCAGCAGGCAGTGTTGTTGGAGGTACTACAGGAGGTACTACGGGAGGTACTACGGGAGGTACTACAGGAGGTACTACAGGAGGTACTACAGGAGGTACTACAGGAGGTACTGCTGGAGCAACTGTTGGAGGAACGGCTGGAGGAACTGCTGGTGGGGCAAGTGGAGTCTCCTTCTTGACTGGCACAGAACCAGTTGTTGCTCCAGCTGAGGAGACAGCTGAGGAGACAGCTGGCCCAGTACCTGTGGTGTTTCCTTCAGAACGAGTTCCTGTGGCACTGGCACTGTCCAAGCTATCTTTGGTGTTTGCCGAGGGTGCTGCAGTGGATACAGTGGAATCCTGGCTATCCTCAGTGCTGTCTTCTGGTAAGTTCTTCATGATGTCAGCCACATCATCCAGATTAAAACCTGGGCCCAGAATGTCAGTCAACTTTGTTTCAGGGCCACCCACTCCAGGCACGTCTATATTATCTTGAGAGAGGTCTTCATCGCCTGTTAGATTTGTATCATCATCTTTTATTGCTGCGCTCATTATGTCACCCATCAAGATGTCCGTTAAATCACCTCCCTGGGCAAATATAGCATCTATGGCTTCATTATTTTCATCTTCTTCTGCCATCTCCTCATCCTAAGGAAAACAAAATGTTAATACAAGTGAAGAAACTAAGGCTAAGCAATTTTTTTTTTTTTCATAAAAAAAGAAACAAAGAATATTAAACATCCTCTTAAACAAATTCTCACCTTGCATTCCTTCTTATCATCATCCTTCTTTTCCTTCGTTTTGGAGTCTGTCTGATCCTCTACCTTAGTGCGGTGAGGGGACAGCAACTTTGTCTGTTGTGTTGCACTGTCTATGCGCCGTTCATGGCCCAGCTGCTGCTTGTTCTGGGCAGCCTGGACAAGCTGGACTTCATCCTGTTTTGAAAACGATACAAAAAAAAAATTAATAATAATAATAATAACAAAAATCAGATAATATCTCAAAAAACATCCTATCCTTCCAATCATCAAAAGAATGTACAATCTAAATAAGTACATCAAAAGACGAGAACATTTTTTCTTTTGAAAGGAAAACAGCCACAGTAAGAAATGATATTGAATCGTAACGTTTCGAGTAACGAGTTCCTCTTCATTCATCTGAAGAGGAACTCGGGAAGAGTTCAAAACGTAAGACCATTTCATTTCTTACTGTGGATGTTTTCCTTTCATCTTTGTGCACACTTTACTGTGTTTGTGTTTGTATCTTTTTTTTTTTTTTTTTTTTTTTGACTTTTGCATACCTTTGAAAGATTGATTGCCGACTTTGTCTTCTGCAGATCAAAGGCATCTTCAGTGAATTCCTCATCCAGGTCACCCATTTGCTTCATCTCCTCCTCCAGATTGCTAGTATCCATCAGATTCCGGCCAAAGAATGCTTCCTATAAAACCCAATTCCAAGAATGAACACATTAGCAATCAAGGAATATCCAAGAATGAATGATCTCGTCCTGTCTAAACAGATTTCATTCAGGTTATAGAAAGAGTTCCACACAAATTTTAAGCCAGTTGATAAAATTCCTTTTTACCTCTCACACAAACACACTGCATGGTACATTGACGTTCTAAAGAGATGCCTCACTAACCTGTATGTAAGATGGAAATTTTTCAAGTAATTTGATCTTCTTTTTGGTTCGCCAGTTACTTCTCTTCCTCCTAAGCTCCAGAACCTGAGGGTCAAGGTTGGCTTCCTCCCGTGCTTTTTCGTCGTCCTTCTTTCCTCGCGCGCGGACTTGGAAACCACCAATACCTTTAAAAGCAGAGAAGGTGAGATGTACCATCAATTACATATAATAATGATAAATTAAAAATTTATGAAAAATAAGACAAGACACAGTCAATGCACAATAATCAAATATGAACATATCAGCTACCACTGCTACATAGAAACAGAATCCATTGATGAATTTTCTTCCAAACATGAGGAATATATGAAAAATCTCATCTCCATACCTAGAGTTTTGATGTTGCGATATCTGCGCTTTCTCAAAGTGTATGTTCCAGGCTCAGGACCCGGCAAGGTATAAAAGCCATCTGGTAAGTCAGGAGGTGTACCATCCTCCTGCAAAGTAAACCATTAAATCAACACAACCATATAGTAACATGTACAAAAAAGAGGAAAAGGAACTTATTGTGGGAAGTTTCTTTTCATAATCAGATAAAATGATTAAAGGCATCCCTTCGCACAAATCTAAACCAAATCTAAACCTGAAAATGAAAATTACCTTTACCTTTTCATATAATACTAAAAATGTGTGTATACACTAAAGAAAAAACTTCCTAAAGGTGGAATTCCTAAGAAAATCAGAATTAATCACTACATAAAGAACCTGACCTCAATAAAGATCTTACACATCATGTTCTCATTCTCTATCTTAAAAAAAGAAAGACAGAAAGAAAAAAATCACTTCCCCATAATTTACAATCACTTATGCAAACAGGAAAGAACAAGAATATACAGGAACATCCTCTTGCTAGTCATAGAGTAATAACTGCAAATCATATCAATGCATCATCCACTCTTCTTTCAGTAATATACAATTTTTTCCCTCTTTCCCCTTTTGACTTTCTTAAAAAAAAAAAAAAAAAAAAAAAAAAAGGACAACATTGGTTATAAAACAAAGAAAACAAGAAAAAACATGCCTTGGCCTTCAGAATGGTTCCTTCCTTCATGCCATACACCCAGTGCTTGGGCTCTTCACTCTCCAATTTCTCCTCGTCCTCCTCCTCATCGTCATCAATGTCACGGCTGCCACTGCTATCAATGGAAGGTCCTCGACTGGTTCGGACAGTCTTGGGGTTCCTAATGGTTGAGAGAGATAGGAAAGGTGATATTACAAAACATATGTCCACAGCAGTAAGACTGAATATGGTTGTAATAAGATGCATTATAGTTAACATATAAATTTCACTTTTTCACCTATTTCTTTCCCTCTTACCTTGGTTTCTTTTGTGGCTCCAATGTCATTGTCTTTATCTGGAACATTCCACACTCGGACAAGCATATACCATCCACCCAGAACTGTGTTTTGGATGTTACCTGTTGGAGTATTATAATCAACTTGACAATCTAATGTCAAAGCACCATTTATCATTCACTTGACTGAATGACAGAATCAACAAGATAGTTTCATGGAACTAAACATAATCCTAATGATAACTTACAGTCAAGGAACAGGAACAGTAACTGACTTCAAGAAATCTACTGTGAAATATTCTTCAAATGGCACTCCTTAAATATAGTATATAATACAAAGCACACATGTTCTTGCCACAGAAAACTCTCCGTAACAGCATGCACTCACACTCACCTTTGGCATGATGTCAATTGGACTTGGAGGACGCACAGGGCTTGGCAGTGTTGTGGTGGGAGTGACTGCATTGTGTGCGGGGCGTGTGCGCAGGGGCGGGGTGTGAGGAAGGAGGTGTGGAGGAAGCGCATCCTGGGGTCGACACATTAGGCACAAATATCCTTTCTCAGCACATCTGATGAGATAAAATATTCTGGTGTTAAATCATATATCTTTGAAGTAAGAGAAATAAATATGCTTTCTACCTATTCCTTGTGTAGCTCTTCAAATAAACAGTGATCTAGAGTATCTGCAATCCACTTCTATTCATAATCTATGCTTCTCAGAAAGCATTTTAATCCACAACACCATCCTTGATATGAGCAATTCATCAATTACAACATTAATAATACTAATAATACTTCTTCCAGACAAAAGAGAATAAAATGCCAATATTTTGATCTTCAAATTTCCATTAACCAGACTATATCACTCCAACATGTCCCAGTTCATCCATGACATAAGTAGAAACAACACACCTCACATCTCTAAACAACATCCATACAAAAGTCAAGACTTAATTTACTATAAATTACCCTAAACATAAAGACCTTAACATGTACTAAAGGGCACACACAAAAGCCTTACCTCTCTGCCTCCTCTTCTGTGTGTATCATGTCATCAGAGGCATGCAGCCAACGCTCACAGTTGGAACACTGTATGACGAGCTCACCATCTGCATAAGGTTCATCACACACAGGGCACTGAGTCATGGAATTGCAAGGGCCACAGACACTGTAGTTTTGCTGCCAGGTGGCACTGGGACCAGGATCTGAGGCACCACAGTATTGACATACAGCACACCTAAAATACAAAAATCATGTGAACATTATATGTACTTACTGTTTGTGTTTCTGTTTGTCTTTCTAATTTAAGCTCTTCATTTGGAACAAACTATATCATTATAAACCTATCAAAACTGTTAGACCTGCTGACTGCTAATCTGTCTTTGTTAAACATTCTACAAAATACTATGCCCTTCCTCTACCTTATTGTCATCCCCAGTGAGCCAAAAGTTAACATTTTCACCCCAAGTTCAGAGATTTATCATCTCCATAATTTCTAGTTTATTTTTGTTTACCCTAATCTTACAAGCCTTCAATCAAGCCTTTTGGAACCACACTGTAAAGTTACCCAAGCACAGCCCACTAATATGTGCCCAGCAAACACGATTTTTCTTCTATCCATCTTGCTTTAACTTGGGATTATTTACAAAATTTCTGTATAAGGAATTTCATTCATCCAGCTATCCTTTAATCCTTTAGATAGTAATAGACTCTTTTTATTAAACAAACTCCATATTAACTCTCCAGATAGTTTACACTCTCTGCAATAATAGTAACAATAAGTAATAGCGTTATTATCTATATGTATTCCTTATAATTTAATTTCCTGTAATGCATCCTGTACCACTAATAGTAGGCAGGAATAGACTCCAGCATATGAACATAGTGTCCTCCCTGAAGATGGCCCTCACCCAGGCATGGGTCACAGATGGAACACTCCACCCTCAAGGAGTGGTGGAAATCTGCAGGAGCTCACAAGTAAATCCCTGTCTGAAGGACTACTGAGTCAAGTCTCTCAAAGTACTTCATGCACTCATTATGAGGCAACAATTTCCCAGGGAGAGACGTTCTGGTCACCCACTCCTCTTGGCTTTTATGACAAGATGTACCCATCCCCTGCCCATCTACCAATTTTCTCCTGTCACGCAGATCCAATGGGTTCATTTGGATCTAGACCTCACACCTTTTTAATGCATATATAAGAATTATAATTTTCTTAGAAACTGTCCAACACTCCAAGTGACAATTATTAGAAAAAATTAAAGTTTTTCAATATTCCAATTTCTATACTTTGAGTAGTAAACTTGTCCATTTTTATGTTAATTTCACATTTAGAATCAAGTGTTCCCTGAACATACCACATATATATCTACACATTTTCCTGCTTAACCTGTTTCCTGACGGGTCACGTGTACAAGCGTCATAACATACCACTTGGTCTGCAGGGTACGGCTGTATGCACAGTGACGTGCCAGAGCACATGGAGCAGGAAGTTCCACTACATGTAGCGGACTCCCACACGCAGTGTCTGGACGTTGCCAGAAATCACCAGAGTTTATGATACTCAAGAGACTTCTGATACCCGTCGGCAGGGGGTTAAACACATAACTTTCTACTTCAATTGTAAAAATTCCACATCCAACATGGGAGACACCCAGCCATTATCTACACCTCTCCATAACAGACACTGAGAATGTTAGCTGCATAGGCCTACATACCATTTACACCTCCACACCCCAGAGGGTACACTGTCTAGAGGTGGAGTCATGCAGTATATGTGGTAGGAGATGTCACAGTCCTCACACAGGACGAGGCGGCTCTCATCATTGCGCTCACCACACCCCTCACACACTGTGCAGTCCAGGCACCTCCATCCTTTCTCTAGAACCACTTTGTTCACCTGCAAACAAGTTACAGAAAATTTGTATATGAGCGCACAGCCGTTTATCTAAGTCCGTGGTAATAATAATTGAAAAACAAAAAAGCAAAATATATAAAAATAAAAATTTATATATTGAGGTATAGAACAAAAAAACAACAGATATTTCAGTCCTATGAGTGAATGAATAAATGGAATGAATGGATGAATAGTGTCAAACCAGTAAGAAGAAAAAGAAAGAAGAAGAAAAAAAAAAAAAAATGAAAGGAAGAAAAAACCAGCAAAAACCGTTCTACTGCAAGTTTTTAATGAATTTTCTGGATGTGTAAAGATCACTCTCGAGTTAATCTCCAGTGAATCGAACCAGCCCAAAATCCATTTGTCACTTCTAAAATGCATGCACAAGAGGCAAGAGAATAAGGGAAACCCATCCTCATGGTCTAATCTTAAGAACTAAGCAAAATACTCACACCTTAGGAAAAGGATCTGATACTGCATCAGACACTCACCTCCCCCATTACTCTCCTCTTTAATCAAAAGGATCCTTCACCAAAAAAAGGAGGAACAGAAAAAATAATCATAACATTTAAAATCAAAGATGACTGATCTGGTGAAATGTCATCTGCTTTATCTATCAGAAAAAATCTCGCATCTTTGATCATTTTTCTGCGCATTCTCATTTATCAACACCATTTTCTTCTTATCTCATTTTTCTTCATTTACACCAGTTCTGTCTTCTATCTTCATCAACTTCTTTTATTTCCACTTGGTCATTCATACTTGTATATTCTAAGAAAGTGTAGGTAAAATTTTACACTCTGAAAGTGTCTTTCTTTGGCAAGTTTAGTGGCCACATTCCGGCCTCTGGATAAGTCTCAGTTATATCATTCAGAACATTTTGCAAATTTTTCTCTTGTTTTTGCGGAACCATCTTGCACAAAGGCAGTCATCACATCATTCAACCCCCTTCTAACTGCAGTCATGCGACAAATCCTTCGTACTGTTCTCTTGATATAGAGCAGATGGCATTACCTGATCCTGGTTTCTAGATTTCTATTAGCTTCTCCTTTTCTGTAGGACTAGTGGCGGTAATCTACTTTCGAAAGAACTAGATGCAGGCCAGCGATGATGTCTTGTCTTGTTTCTAACACCAACTCAACAACCTACAGTTCTGATGCCAAACCATGAGCTGTGTCTGAGTTGTCCCTGGATGACCATTTGCATGAACCATGATGTATATCAACCAGTATCTAATGAAATCCCCCTCTATATCACCTTAAACTCAATGCCTCATACCTTGACGCTGAGCCGTACCTTAACATTGGCACAGAATGGGTGGTAACACTGGCCACACTGAGCACAGCTAATGAGT
>NC_061823.1:39204822-39207322 GCF_019202785.1 Penaeus chinensis
GGAGGGACACAACAGTGGGTATTACTATCATGCACTGTAGCAGGGAGAGGGTCATGGGGAGAGAGGATGGGAAACAGGGGGCAAGGGAAGGGGGAGACATATAAGACAAATATACAGGAGGTGAGGAGACAACCATTAGGGGCGGGGAAGAGGTCATCAAGGGCTGGCTTCCGAGAGCTGGACAAGTAGTTTACAAGGAAGAAAAGTATATGAGGTTGGGGAGGGAAGGTGGAAGAGGAGGATCAGGAGGAGGTGGTGTAAGAAAAAGAGGGAGGGGAAGAGGAAAAGGAAAAGGAAAAGGAAAAGGAAAAGGAAAAGGAAAAGGAGGAGGAGGAGGAGGAGGAAGAAGAAGAAGAGGAACAAGAAGAGGAAGAAGAAGAAGAAGAGGAGGGAGAAGAAGAGGAGGAAGAAAAAGGAGGATGTGGAGGAAGGGGCAGTGGGTTATATGTACTCCTCAGGCACGAGTCACAGAGCTGCAACACTAACATTCAAGGACTGCTGAGCATGCACAATTGTGATAGATCAGCAGTGCTTTTATTTATATCAGTGTGTAAGCATAGACATGAATATCTTTCTTCTTAATCTATTTATCTTATCAAGAGTATCAAAATCAGGGTGAGATTGCAAGTTCAAATCAAACTTTAAGCAAAACCATCTTTCTGCAATTACAAAGCCCACAAAAAATTTTCAGCCTCAAAAGAGGAACTAAACGTCATCCTCGTCAAAGCATTTTCACGTTGCCCATTTCTCCTTGCATCTGGAAAACTCATTCCTTGGTTGTAAAAGTAACCATGGGGCGGTAAAATTGCTTACAAATCCAGCAATGACTTTAATCCTTTGAGAGAAAGAGAGAGAGAAAAAAAAAAGATGATGAAAACAAAATCTCACCCCTTCATGTGACTTCAAAGCCATTTCCTCTATCCAGTTTAAATAGGAATCAGTTTTTAATCTTCTGACTCACAGGCCAGATCATTCTGCTGCTTATAATGATAAGACTGTTAACAGAGAATTCATGCTGCTACATCATTCTGACATGGATATACTAAGCTCATGATGCTCATACATATTATACTGCCATTTTTTTTTTTTTTCTCTTATCTTCCCCAGCTAAGGCAACAGACAACCCAAATAAGTGACATTGGACAAGGGGACAAAATGTTATCAATGGTGAGAGTGACACAGAAACATAACACTTATGAACTTGTTAGTTTTAACAAAATATGAACAGAACGGGAGCGAAATTTTGTAGCTGTACAAAAGAGGAAAGAAAATCTATAAAACGGCTAAAGAAAATTATGTAAAATAAGAAAGGGAATCAGAGAAAGAAGAGAAAATGAGGAGGAGGAGGAGGAGGAGGAGGAGGAGGAGGAGGAGGAGGAGGAGGAGGAGGAGGAGGAGGAGGAGGAGGAGGAGGAGGAGGAGGAGGAAGGAGGAGAGGGAGGAGGAGGAGAGGGAGGAGGAGGAGAGGGAGGAGGAGGAGAGGGAGGAGGAGGAGAGGGAGGAGGAGGAGAGGGAGGAGGAGGAGAGGGAGGAGGAGGAGAGGGAGGAGGAGGAGAGGGAGGAGGAGGAGAGGGAGGAGGAGGAGAGGGAGGAGGAGGAGAGGGAGGAGGAGGAGAGGGAGGAGGAAGAGAGGGAGGAGGAGAGGAGGAGGAGGAGGAGAGGGAAGAGGAAGAGGAAAGGAAAGAGGAGGAGGAGGAGGAGAGGGAGGAGGAGGAGAGGGAAGAGGAGGAGAGGGAAGAGGAGGAGAGAGAGGAGGAGAGAGAGGAGGAGAGAGAGGAGGAGGAGGAGGAGGAGGAGGAGGAGGAGGAGGAGGAGGAGGAGGAGGAGGAGGAGGAGGAGGAGGAGGAGGAGGAGGAGAAGGAAGAGGAGGAGGAGGAAGAGGAGGAGTAGGAGAGGAAGAAGAGGGAGATGGAGGTGGAAGTGGAGGTGGAGGTGGAGGTAGAGGTGGAGGAGGAAGAGGGAGAGGAAGAGGAAGAGGAGGAGGAGGAGTGGGAGGAGGAGGAGGAGAAGGAAGAGGAGGAGGAGGAAGAGGAGGAGTAGGAGAGGAAGAAGAGGGAGGAGGAGGAAGAGGAGGAGTAGGAGAGGAAGAAGAGGGAGGTGGAGGTGTAGGTGGAGGTGGAGGAGGAAGAGGGAGAGGAAGAGGAAGAGGAGGAGGAGGAGGAGGAGGAGGAGGAGGAGGAGGAGGAGGAGGGGGAGGAGGAGGAGGAGGGGGAGGAGGAAGAGGAAGAGGAAGAGGAGGAGGAAGAGGTGGAAGAAGAAGAGGTGGAAGAAGAAGAAGAAGAGGAAGAGGAAGAGGAGGAGGAGCAAGGAGAGGGAGAGGAAGTGAGAGGATGAGGAGGAGGAGAAGAAGGAAAAGGAGGAGGAGGAGGAGGAGGAGGAGGAGGAGGAGGAGGAGGAGGAGGAGGAGGAGGAGGGAGGGATAGTAGGAATAGGAGGAGGAGGAGAAGGAGGAGGAGGAGGAGGAGGAGGAGGAGGAGGTAGAAGGAGAAAGATGAGGAAG
>NC_061823.1:39209822-39212322 GCF_019202785.1 Penaeus chinensis
AGGGAATGAGAGAATAAGAGAGAAAGAGAAAATGAGAGAGAAAGAGAAAATGAGAGAGAGAGAGAAAGAGAGAATGAAAGAAAGAGAGAAAGAGATAATGAGAGAGAGAAAGAGAGAATGAGAGCATGAGTGAGAGAAAGAGAGAAAGAGAGAAAGAGTGAATGAGAACGAAAGTGAGAGAGAGAAAGTGAGAGAGAGAAAGGGAGAGAGAGAAAGGGAGATTGAGAATGAAAGTGAGAGAGATAAAGGGAGAATGGAAGGGAAAGAGAGAAAATGGAAGAGAAAGAAAATAAAAGAGTAAGTGAAAAATGAATAATGGGAATGAGGAGGAAGATAAAAGAGAGAGAAAGAAAGAAAAGATGAAAGAGAATTTGAAGAAATGAAGGGAAAGCAAAGATAACATAGCAAGAAAGAGAAAAATGGAAAGAGGAAAAGAAATAGAGAGTCAGATATAAAGAGGGGAAAAGAGAGTACTGGAAAAGAGGAGAAAGGGAAAGAAAGAAAGAAATAAGGAGAGAGAAAGAGTGGAAGAGAGAAGAGAGAAAAAGGGAAGAAAAGTAGACAAAGAGAAAAATAAAGAGATATAGACAAAGGAATAGGAAGAAAGAGAAAGAAAGGAGATAAAATAAGAAAACAAAAGAGCAAGAAAAGGAAAACAAAAGAGCAAGAATAGGAAAAAAAAGAGAAAGAATAAAAAAAAAAAGGTCAAGCACAAGAGAGAAAGAAAAAGAGAAAGAGAAAGAAAAAAGAGGAAGAGGAAAAAAGTCAAGAAGAAAAAAGAAGAGAGAAAATGACAGAGAGAAAGGCAAAATTAAAATAAAACATTGAAACACTCCCTTGAGAGAAATTAACACTTAGTTCATAATTAGGAAGGTACCATCACACTGCAAGACACATAGAAATAGGGTACATTAACATTAACCCAGAAAGCTTTCTACGACATTAGAGAAAACTAATCCCAAACTATGATATCCACTAAAAAATTCACAAGGTAAACAGACATCTAATGTGTCACAAAAGGCCCTTCTAAGGAAGCGACTTTTCTTCACAGAAGGGTCAAAGGCCCAACAACTTCCAACCCATTTTGATAACTTCCTTAGCCGTAAGGAATGAATAAATATATGTAAGTAAATAAAGACAAGTCGACCGAAAAAAAAAAAGAAAACAAAAAAAAAGAAAAAGAAAATAGTTAACAATTATTACAGTGGAAATAATTTGGAAAAAATATAGTTCTGGCTAAACCTTGCCGAGAGCAGGACAAGCCTCACCTGACACATCTTGCAGTCCGGACACTGCCAGCCAGCCCTGACGGAGGCTGACATGGTGATGCAGGGCTTAAGGCAGGTACCGTGGTAGTGGTTGCCACACGATGAACAGAAGAGCAGGGAATTCTCAGGAGTAGGACTTTCACACACCATACAAGCCATGTCTACCACTAAGAGAGGGAGAGAGAGTTCGTATGTGTGGTTTAGAAAAAAATTACACATATATGAATAAGTGTATATGTATACATATATGTATGTATATATATATACATATATACTTACACACACACACACATAAACAAATACATTTATATACAAACATACATACATACATATGTATATATATACATATACATTACATATATAAATATATATATATATATATATACATATATACGTATGTATGTATGTATGTATGTATGTATGTATGTATGTATGTATGTATGTATGTATGTATGTATGTATGAATGTATGTGTGTATATATGTATATATATGTGTATGTATGTATGTATGTATGTATGTATGTATGTATGTATGTATGTATGTATGTATGTATGTATGTATGTATGTATGTATGTATGTATGTATGTATGTATGTATGTATGTATGTATGTATGTATGTATGTACGTACGTACGTACGTACGTACGTACGTGTGTGTGTGTGTGTGTGTGTGTGTGTGTGTATATATATATTATATATATATCATACATACACACTAGGAACAGTAAGCTGTGGTTCATTTTATGAAAACACGCTAAAAGATTGTATCTTTTGTATACAGACAGACAGATAGACTGAAAAATACATATACACAGATATTGATATAAAAAAAATGCAGTGTTATTTAGAAAGATTATAACATTTAACCTTCAAATACCCTATTTAAAGATTGCTTGAACATTTACATTTATAATCATAACAAGAAAAAAATACTTTTAAGAAATAAAGATATTCTCAGCACAAACAATACCACAAGAACTGCATTTCTACAACCAGCTCAACCCACTTACACAGGTCTTTACTCTTGTCAGCATGCGGCGTACACACCATTGCGACACTCTTGAGGTCCATGGGTGCACCAGCACTCATTGCGCATGGGAAGTGATAGAACCTGGGGCATCCAGGTACCTGTGACAATACAAAATAACATGAAGGTACGACGATTATGTATACCTAATAACAAACATTGAATTCGGGAGGGGGTAAGCTGCCAAGATGGGAGTTCAGCAACT
>NC_061823.1:39224822-39227322 GCF_019202785.1 Penaeus chinensis
CAATGGTATAATCCAGCATGAACATTCATTAGATTTACTTGAATAATTTAAGTTTCTTAAACAGCAACTCAGAGTGAAAATAGACTTGTGTTGTAATATACACAATACCAGTTTATCCTCTTTTTGCGCTAAGTGCAAAACATGAATAGGAACACAAACAAAAACACACGCAAATCTTTTCTATAATTCAACAGATAACTCTTAAACCTGTATATATCTGAGGATCCCAAATTAACTTTTATATGACATCAACAATAATCAGACTTCTTCCACAATTCCTAAACTCATGTAAGACCTAGTAAAGTATTCAAATGAATCAGATATAGACATCTAACTTTTAGCTTTCACAAATAATCACAACACAGCATCATAAAAAAAAGGAAAATAATGTATATACAAATAAAAAATCAGCAATGCACCTGTTACTGACAGGTATATCATCCGATTAACTCAGCACATTACCAAACTGCCTAAAAATAATTGCACATTCACACTCTCTCTCCCACACATACAGAACAAAGGTCTTGTGGTATAAGGTATTCACATGTGTTTTCAAACTATACGAGACAAGACGCAATGTACAGATCTGCAATACTTTAAAGTGCTATATTACATGGTTCTTCATATATTAATGATAATTGCACTATATTATATGGTTCTTCATATATTAATGATTATTGCACAAAGTAAACAAACTCACTTCAATATTTCCCTTCACATGTGATTGATATCAAAATAATAAAAGAAAAATATCAATCATGTTGATTTTCAATTCAAAAGAAATGAAAGGAGAAGCATGAGAATAATTAAAATACTATGTAACTTATCAATTCTACTAATTCTAAATATTAAACCATTGATATTCTATGTTCTTTAACCTAATTTTCAGTTTTCTGCAAAGACATCAACACTGCATGTAAATCTGATGAATTAAATTACTGAGGAACATCCAAAGTAAAGTACAAAGAGGTAAACACTCCACCATCAAAACAACTGAAACCAGCAACTAACCAGTACACCAGCAAGCTAGATATTTCTTCCTATTCTTCCCCTCTGCACCAAACATCACGATATGTATAAATTAAAGCTTCCTCTCAGTTCCTTTATTAAAAAAAAAAAAAAAAAAATGCACAAGTAATGTTTCTACACTCAGGAGATATGTGTATGGACTGCATGGCCACATGTTCAGTCTATCACATGTTTCAAGCCACTTCACACATGAACCATAAACAGAACTATAATATAGCCTATGGAGAACTTAGGCAGCAACATAATAAGAAAAGCCATAGAAAATAGAAGTACTGTGTATTAGCCATTTTTTAATATATCTATCTGCCTTTTTCCTATCACCTTTCAATATCATATTTTGGTCCAAACCCTGTTGTAGGAAATTCAACATCATAGGAAACTATAACATACAATATTTAAAAAAGTATGAGTATAGTGACTGTACACAATGTTATCACAGCAAGTGCTTTCCTTTGTGTGTGAAATATATTTTTCATAGCAATTAAATGTGACCATTCTAAAAGACCTTCTACTGTGATATTACACCCCATGCAGCCTCTGGCAGAATTAAAATAGATTGTTTAGTAAGCCTAAACACCTGATAGTGAGAAGATTGGACTGGCTGTTAGTATGTTTACCCATTCTAAGCCACTTCAAACCAAGATTTTGGCACAGGTGGTTATGCTATCACTTTTACTATTTATGTATTACTTGTTTTTTTAATATTTGATGTAATTTCATGTTAATTATCTCTCAGAGTTCACATTTCCTGCTCTGTGATATCAGACTATTAAAAAGACAACCATATATTCACACACTGATTGCTCTGCACTGCCTAGCGCTCCAGCAAAGGCCAAGAAATCTGCCCATGTGTATTTTGACCAAAAGAGAGGTAGTAAACCTCACAGGCACTTCATCACCAAATAAGGACTGTGTGTGGTCAAATTTGCCAATCTCTGCCAGTGAGTGAAGTGCAGGGGTAGTGGCAGCCATTTTACACAGTGGCAACATTAGACTAGCTTTCAGGCCTTTCGTCCAAGAAACCAGCAGAATTCAAGTAGATTTAGATAAAATGCAACCTTAAACATACAAGAAAAGGCCATGTATTAAAAGCCAGCATGATTCAACAGCAGCACAAACACCTGTCACACTTAAAAACCTTACCTTAGTTTCACATGGTCTTCCAAACTGAGTCAATTATGCAGTATATAAAATAAATTCCAGTGCCTACATTCACAAGATAACCTGCTGTACACAGGCCTCGAGACACAAGAACACAAAAAGCAAATAAAAAGCAACAAAGATGATGATAATAACACCACCAGCGAGACGATCACCTCACCTACGGATACGCTGATATCTCCCCGCACTAAGAAAACACTTGAATCCTCCACGCTAACGTCGCCCAATGGCTAAATCCGCGACGATAAGGCCTCGTTCCCTTCGCAAAACACACTCGAGTCCTTGTCTTGCCCCGAGAAGTAACCCGCAA
>NC_061823.1:39237322-39239822 GCF_019202785.1 Penaeus chinensis
CTCCAGGGGCCCGAGGCATCCCCAGGGCGCCGTCCAGCCACTCAGGACGTCGGTGTCTGTAGAAGAGCATCAAGGGTGAGATGTGGGTGGGGGTGTGTTCTTTTTTACTGTCTGTCTGTCTGTTTGCGTGTAATTTTTTTTTTTTTTTTTTTTTTGTGTGTGTGTGTGAGTATGTCTTTGATTGTTTGTCTGTTCTCTGTCTCCGTTTCTGGCTCTCTCTTTCTCTCTACTCTCTCTCTCTCTCTCTCTCTCTCTCTCTCTCTGTATGTGTATGTATGTGTGTGGTTGTTGTATTCCCTGTAATTATTTAACTAAAGATGAACTACACCGCAGATCCGTCCAACTTCTTATGCAACATGCCCAGGTGAAGTTGTGTTGACGATAACGAGGACAAAGCAACACAATGCTACACAATGATACTGAGTTTACGTACACAGGTATTCACGCACACACACGACCTTCCCTCCCGCCTCCCACTCTTATTCTCTCAGTCTCTCACTCTCTCCCTCTCACTCACTCTCTTGCACTCCCGCTCTTCAAACTTTCTCACTTTCACTCCCGCTCTCCTACCCTTTTTCCTTTCTTCCCCCCCCCCCCCTCTCTCTCTCTCTCTCTCTCTCTCTCTCTCTCTCTCTCTCTCTCTCTCTCTCTCTCTCTCTCTCTCTCTCTCTCTCTCTCTCTCTCTCTCTCTCTCTCTCCTTTCGCCTTCCAATTCTCATCTCACCCTCCTTTCCCTTTCCCTCCCTCCGCCTTTCACTCTCTTCCCCACGCACTCCCTCCCCGTCTCACTTTCTCCCTCTCTATCACTCCCTCCCGCACTCCTTTCTTCTCCCTCTCACTCTCCCTCTCTTCCCCTCTCTCTCTCTTTCCCTCTCCCTCCATCCTCTCACTTTCTCTCTCCCTCTCTCTCCCCTCTCCCTCCCTTATCTTACTCTCCCTCCCCCCCTCCCTCCCTCCTCTTACTCTCCCTCCCCCTCTGACTCTCCCTCTCCTTCTCTCCTCTCACGCTCTCTCCCTCTCACACCCACTCTCCCTCCCCCTCTTACTCTCTCTCCCCCTCTCACTGTCCCGCTCGTTTCCTCCTCTCACTCTCCCTCCTCCTCTCCTCCCCTCCTCTCACTCTCTCCCTCTCACTCCCCCTCTCCCTCTATCCTTTCACTCTCTCTTTCCTCCTCCTCTCCTCCCCTCCTCTCACTCTCTCCCTCTCACTCCCCCTCTCCCTCTATCCTTTCACTCTCTCTTTCCCTCTCACATACCCTCTCCCTTCCCCTCTCACTCTCCCTCCCCCTCTCCTTCCCTCCTCTCATTCTCCCTCTCACTCCACTTCTCCCTCCCCCTCTCATCTCTCTCTCCCCCTCTCACTCTCCTGCTCCTTGCCTTCTCTCACTCCCTCTCTCCCACTCCCCCTCTCTCCTTTCACTCTCCCTCCCTCTTCTTACTGTCCCTCCCCCTCTGACTCTCCCTCTCCTTCTCTCCTCTCATTTTCCCTCCCTCCCCCTCTCCCCCCCTCCCTTCTCCCTCCCTCCTCTCCCTCCCTCCTCTGACCCTCCCTCCCCTCCCTCTCCCCCTCTCCCTCCCTCCTCTGACCCTCCCTCCGCTATCTCCCTCCCTCCTCTAACTCTCCTTCCCCTCTCTTTCCCTCCTCTCACTCTCCCTCTCCCCTCTCCTCTCACCCTCCCTCCCCTCCCTCTCCCTCCCTCCCTCCCTCCCTCCCTCCCCTCCCTCTCCCTCCCTCCCTCCCTCCCTCCCTCCTCTGACCCTCCTTCCCCCCGCAGGACGATGCTGGTCATGCCCGGGCTGATGCCAGGCGAGGGAGGCAGCGCCGGCGCCCTGGCCACCAAGATCGTGTCCCTCTTCCCCGGAAACGCTGCCAAGGGCCTCTCCACTCACCACGCCCTCGTCGTCCTGATGGAGCCCGGCACCGGCGCGCCCCTGGCGGTGGGTGGCGGGGAGAGGGTGGGTGGCGGGGAGAGGGTGGGCAAGGGGTAGGGGTGGGGTGGTGGGGGGGTCGTGTTGTTTATGGTTGCTGTTGTCGTTGTATAGCAGTGTATGTGTGTGTGTGTGTGTGTGTGTGTGTGTGTTTGTCTGAGTGTGTATGTGAGTGTGTGTGTGTGTGTGTGTGTTTGTGTGTGTGTGTGTGTGTGTGTGTGTGTGTGTGTGTGTGTGTGTGTGTGTGTGTGGGTTTGTCTGAGTGTGTATGTGAGTATGAGTGTGTGTGTGTGTGTCTGAGTGTGTTTGTGAGTATGTGTGTGTGTGTGTGTGTGTGTGTGTGTGTGTGCGTGTTTGTCTGAGTGTGTGTTTGTCTGAGTGTGTATGTGAGTATGAGTGTGTGTGTGTGTGTGTGTGTGTGTGTGTGATTGTGTGTGTGTGTGTGTGTGTGTGTGTGTGTGAGTGTGTGTGTGTGTACGTGTTTGTTTGAGTGTGTATGTGAGTATGAGTGTGTGTGTGTGTGTGTGTGTGTGTGTGTGTGTGTCGTCCTGATGGAGCCCGGCACCGGCGC
>NC_061823.1:39243106-39255606 GCF_019202785.1 Penaeus chinensis
TGCTACAAAGGCTCAAAGGTGAGGATTTCACTTTAATTTAAGAGAAGATATGAACAGATGACTTTTCTGAATGTCCCAAAGATAGATATATCAGTCAGATTAGATTGGATTGATATTTAGTAAAAAAAATAAATGTCATGAGCAAATGGCATTCTTAAATGTCAAACCTGAATCCTTAATTCTCCTTTCACATCTTCCAGTGCCTATCTTATTACCTTCTTTGACCCAGGAGAGGTAACCCCATTTGTATGTTGCCAGGTTCGAATCTGGGCACGGAAGCCTGAAGCCGCTGAAGCTCTGGTACTGCAGTTACAGGCCGAGGGTATCTGTGCTGAACCATCGACCACAGTGCAAGAGGCTGTGAGTGACGCGGATATCATTAATATCTGTACCGGCTCTGCGATATCAATCCTGAAGGGGGAATGGGTCAAGCGAGGAGCCCACTGTGAATAGTTCGTTACCTTATATTCCCTGTTTCTGATAAATGTACAGTGATGAAACTGATTCAGGCTAGAATGTATGGTATATTGCTTAAATATCTTGATGATGATAATTCCATGCTAGGTAAAGGCTAGATTCAGGCTAGAATGTATGTTATATTGCTTAAATCTTGTTAATGATATTTTCATGCTAGGTAAAGCATCTGTAATGAATTCAGTTTAAAAATTTTCCTTTTTGCAGTGCAAGTACACGTTTGAAATGAATAATAGTATGGTATGCTAACACCTTCCATCTGTTAATCAACCCATGAAGTGGTGTATAGTTCCTCATTTCCTCTTGGTATTTTGGTATCTGAAGGTATTGGTGCTCTTCATCCCGGCTGCCAAGAAATGGATGAAGCCTTAGTCAAAAGCTCAACAGTTTACACCGACAGCCGTGAACAAGCTCTTGCTGGAGCTGGTTAGTTTTCAATTTATTTACTTTCATTGTCATTCAGAAAACTTAAAGCATGTTTATACACTTATAAAAAAAAGCATGTATATATAATCTTAAAAAGGTGAAAAGTTTGTTCTTGAAGATATTAATAAGCATTTTGAATATCTTATATTATTTCTTGATCCAAAACAATTTACCATATCTTTGCAAAATTTCTTCACAATGAACACTAATATCATAATCAAAATGATGAGAACTGTAAATCAAAACACATTGCTTGATGATGTTAAATTAGTTCTCTTTTGGAAAAGATTTTGAACACAAACATCACGAAGCTAGCCAAAGTTATATGATAAACAAGATAATTTGATAAATGATGACATTAATCACACAGTTATCATTATAACTGAATTACCTGATCCGACTGAATTATTTAATGCTGTAATTGCTATCCAGGAGATATCATTAAAACCGGGGCGACAATCGAAGCAGAAATAGGAGAAGTGTTCCTCGGACAACATTCACCACAGAAAAATTGTACGACCATCTTCAAGTCTCTTGGTAAGCATAGTCTAATTTTTATTTTTATTTTTACCTTAAGAATTGCATTATTAATTTTGATGTATTCAGATAAATGGGTAGATATTGTATTTGAAGGATTTCCACATTTGAAAAAGTTATAATTATACTTTCATCATTTTCCATCAGCTTAATAGTGTGAATTAAGTGCACTGTTTTTGTCTCTTGTTTGATTACTTTTTAAGAAAACAATTACTTTGACAAATCTTATCACGATATCCTAGTTTAATCATTTATCTTTTATTTTCTCTTAGCAATTTCTTTCCATATATCATATACAGTATACACATGATAACCTTAAGACCCTATAGCTATACTTCTTATTTAAGATTCATGATTTGATATTTGATACTTAAACCAATCAAAGTAATATAATCAGAAGCTGACAAAAACTTCATAATGCATAAATGTTTTACAATGAAACCAACCTTCTAAACCGAACTGTTAAGCTTTGAAATCTCCCGCAGGATTAGGCGTTCAAGATAGTGTTTGTGCCCGACTGGTTTATGATCGTCTATTGGCAGAGACGGAGTGATGTTCTGAATTGAAGATTTGAACCTCTGTGGTGTAGGTTAATGTTGCTAGATGATGAATAGGTGTAGGGTAAAATAAAGTTTTAAGTAAAGTTAATGTCATTTTGTCTGCTGATGGAAATTATTTATTTTGTTGTAGACTATATTGAGGTATTATATTATTATGAAATATACTTATTTTAGCATTTTTTTAAACATCAAATTGGTGATAAAAC
Source organism: Penaeus chinensis (assembly GCF_019202785.1). NCBI lineage: Eukaryota > Metazoa > Arthropoda > Malacostraca > Decapoda > Penaeidae > Penaeus > Penaeus chinensis. The sequence continues at coordinate 39,245,310 of NC_061823.1, forward strand.
CATTAATTTGTTTAGAATAATGCAAATCAACTGTATCTGTTAGTATACTACACAAAAAAAAAGGGAGAGAAAAAAAAGTGACAGATGGTACCATACAATTAATCAATTTTGGAAATCAAACGTAACCCTTTGTGCTGGAAAGGTGTAATATACATACCATGATGTCCAATGTGGTTTTAACTGATTAACTGTTCTTACACATAGATGGCTCTACATGTACTTAGTCAATTACCTATATCACCTATTTACCCTTTCCTTTGATATCAGAAAAATTCTTTTTTTGTATCTTTAGTGTTAGTAGTATTTTCATAACTTCATAATAATCATAATGCTATATAATAATAATAACAAGAGTATTGATAATAACAGTATTAGGTAAGAAAAACAGAAAAAAACAATAAGGAAATAAGGTCTATTAACCAAGTCCTTGATGGCCGAGCACTCATGGAGCCGTCTGTGTGAAAAAATACCCATAAGACTACAGTAGCATGTATTATGTACCCACATTCAAAGGGCTAAAGTGCTTCCTAATTTTTGCATTGTATCTCACATGGCAAAGCAGTGATCAGTTGTTGCTCCGTGTAAAAAAAAAAGGCATGTGTCAGAAATAATATTTGGCCTAGTGGCGCTGGGGAAAATGCTGTGCTCATTAAAAATAATATTTTTGTGAAATGTCTCTGCACATAGATGGCTCTGCTAGTACTTAACCTCAAAGGAGTCAATTAGTAGACCTTATGACCTCATTTCACCTTTCCTTGAATTGGAAGGAAAAACATATTCTTTACTAATACTATGAACATCAATGGTGTTATTTATATTATAGACATTATAATTACTATAATGTTGTAAACATTAGAAACATCAAAATAAGATAACATAAAATATTTCCGTAAATAAAGGAAAAGGGTAAAAAGGCGAGACAGGCAGTACTTGTACTCACTACTGACTTAGTACAAGTGTAGCCATCTAATGTAAAAACAATTAATAAAGTAAACTCTCAGTGGGCATGGCATGTACGTACATGCTATGTCCGTCGGCACTGGGTTAATGTGACGTGTTACCTGAAGCTTTAGTATTTGGTACCGGGGTGCTATAAAAAAAGGCCCCAAAAAGTACCGTAGAAGATCACATATGCCCTTAAAATAATAAAAAATAAAAATAATAAAGTACCAATTCCTCATTTATGTTTATTAAGTTCATAATGCCTGAAATACAATCTTCATACTTCAAGCAAGGTATACATATAATACTGTAATAAGGCAACAATTTTTTTTAGTTCTTATACAGAATGGCAATACAAAAATGCCATGTCCTTCTGGTCCCACGATACCAAAGGGACCACAAAAGATTAAGATAAAAGATGGAGAAAGTCAAGATAAAAAGACAAAAAAAAGAAGAAAAAAAATCTCGGGATGGAAAACACACTTTGGAAAAATACTGAAAATATAAAATTGAAACATATCTCTAATGTTTCAAATTAAAAACACTTCTTCATTCACTGGAATCAATTTTAAAAAGAGATAGTGCATATGCTGGAACATACAAAAATAATGAAAGTAATTTTAGTACTAAAAGCTATGCACAACTAATAATGGACTTTCATTTTTGTTTTTAAATAGTATTAATATAACACAATATATACTTTTCCTGGCAGTAGGTGTCTGGACACCTCTAAAAAAAGTATTAAAATCTCAGAATGTGCAATTAATCTCATTTGTAAAATCCCCATTCTTATGAGTAATGTTTAAACTCCACTAAACTAATCCTAAGTGATTCTTAGTCTTTTGTGAACAGTGGACGAGAAACCACTTTGTAAATATATGTCCTGATCACAAAAAAAAATTTCTCTCCATCAAATTATATTTATACCGAGGTGGAACAGACAAAATGAATGAGATGTATATGTATACAGTATTTTCCAGGTCATTCTGTTCCTTTTTGTGTTAAAATTATCATACAAAAAAAAAACAAAGAAAAAAAAAAGTAACATTCTATACCCTATCACATAATATGAAAATCAAAAATCCATTTTAAGTTTCTTAAGATCCCAAGAAGACTCAGGATATGAAGCAATAACTCTCACATTACTAGCACGGAAAACGGATATAAGTTAAGGTCGTTTTAGACATCAATGGGGATTATGACAAACTCGAATAACAGCACTGTGCACACCACATAGATGACATCACACTGAGACAAGTTCTATATTTGCTATTTCCGTACCAGCTATCACTACCTAATTCCGTCATAGGTCCCAAAAATTACACAAAAGCTAGGAGTTTTACTATTAAAAAAGAATGAAGCACATGCAAATATACTAAATATGTAAAAGCTTCATTTTTTTCTTCTTGTTCTATAAGTCAGGAAAACAGCGAATCATCCTTGCATAGATATCACAAAGGTAAAGACCTAAGAATGATAACTGGAGAGTGTAAAAGGGGCTTGGTATAACACAAAAGTAAATCCTGGTACACATACATGTATATGTATATACACTTATATATATACAGACACAGATACACATATCATCAGTATCTTACTTCCTTGTTTAAGAATATATAGCTCATTACATAATCTTACCCTGCAAACAACAGACAGAGGCAAAAAGCAACCCAAGTGCAGTGCAGTTTATTTCTCTCTAGGATAATATTAAGGAAAGGAAGGTGGGAGAGAGAGAGGGAGGGAAGGAGGGAGAGGAGAGGGGAGAGGGAGGGAGGGAGGGAGGGAGGGAGGGAGGGAAGGAAGAAGGAAGGAAGGAAGGAAGGAAGGAAGGAAGGAAGGAAGGAAGGAAGGAAGGAAGGAAGGAAGGAAGGAAGGAAGGAAGGAAGGAAGGAAGGAAGGAAGGAAGGAAGGAAGAAGGAAGGAAGGAAGGAAGAAAGAAGGAAGGGAGAGAGAGAGGGAGGGAGAGAGACAGAGACACATTTGCAAATACATATTTCATATAACTGAATCTACGCTGCACAAGCAGGTATCCTAACAAATTATGCATCAAATATTATTTTAAAAACGAATCTTTTATATATTAGTTCCTTGACAATTTGGCTTACTTTAATACTCAAGCTAAACAGACTGTATAAATCCTTATTTCATAGTGACATTCTCATTTCAATTTCATATATCACTAAAAAACAAATTTAAGAAACAAGTAACTCAAAGCACACTTGAATTTCCTCTTCTAAAGTTACGATGCTAACTGCTTTTTTTTTTTTTTGTTCATTGTCAATAAGTTGACAAGCCTATGCATGGTCCCCTTTATATATCCATTATTCCCTGCCAGGAAGAACTGATGCAATGACTATATCTATTACTTTTGCTTAAAATCTTCAGAGAAAAAGGAGAAGAGATAAGGAGCAGGAATTTTGCTAGGCCTGTTTCAAACCCTTATAGGAGAAAATATGGTAATTGCTTTTCTTTGGCTTACGGCCACACTGACTAAAATGTGACAAAAGTCTTAAAAAAGTGTCCAAATTATCCATTCTGTAAATGTGATAAATATCCAGAATAAGAACAATTTTAGACTGAAAAACTAGTCTCTCATGTACATGAAGCTTACACCTTTGTCAGTCTTTAAAGGGTTAAGCTTCAAAGGCAATCACAACAGGGAATCCCTATCATTTCCCATTTCCCTCTTCCATCACAGACATTTGGGGATGCATTGTTAATTGTGTTTCACTCTTCTGTCCTTATGGTTCTGAAAGTTTATACACTTGTCCACAAACACATAAGAAACTAGTAAGAAGCTAAAAAAAAGAGAGAGAGAGAAAGAGAGAGAGAGAGAGAGAGAGAGAGAGAGAGAGAGAGAGAGAGAGAGAGAGAGAGAGAGAGAGAGAGAGAGAGAGAGAGAGAGAGAACTAGAAAGTGGAAGAGAATAAAAATAAAATAAAAACAATGAATTCCAGAATTGGTATACACGTTCCACAATCATAAAGTTTGTGTGTGCTGCTAAAGAGAATTTAAGTATATGTAAACAAAAATAATCTACTTTCCAGGCATAAGAATTGGCTGATGCTGCCATACCAATGCACTCTCAGGCGCTACTGCGTATTGCTTTCCATTGCATTCTTATTCTTCTTATTTCTCTGGTCCATATTGATGAGGAATAATGGAGATCCCCTGTATATCAATCAATAGTGTAAAAAAACAAAAACAAAAAAAAAAAAAAAAACACCAGAGGTACAGTTTTGGACCACGTTCATAAAGTAACTATATTGTTACACATTTTACGAGCTTAAAAAAAATTGCGGAGGAATGTGTCCCAATCCCTTTTGGCAAAGACTTAGGCCTCTCTCATATCCCTGATAAGGAGACAGACAGATGTCAGGAGGAAAGAAAAGTGAGAGAGACATAGAGGGAAAGGGATGTGACACAGAAGATATATATTTCCTCATTCATGTTTTACGTGGTTAAAATATGCCATTTTAGAGAGATGTTGCACACTCATTTAATTTTCTCAATCCAAAAATTATTCCAAATTATTCCATAAACTATTTCTTTTCGAACTCAAAAGAATGAAAAAGAAAGAAAGAAAAAAAAAAAAGATATACAAACTTTCAATAATTCAATACATTTTCCATCAAGCAATTTTCCTTATTCAGTTCTTAGAAAACAACAAAAAATTTCCCATCTTTCGAAAACTTCAAAATTGGCAATTATAACCCAAATACACACTGAAAAACCTCATGATACGCTAATATACATGCATTTTTTTTTCTTTTCGTTTTTTTTTTTTTTTACATTTTAAAACCGAGTCTATAAATCCTGAATCAGGATGTTACTAGATAAGACTAAGATACAGTCGAAACATTGGAACGCTGAAAATAACGAGAGAGAACAAAAAATTTCCAAAAACCATCTCACTCAAAATAAAAAAATCATATCACTGGACAATAAAACAAGATTAAAACCAAAATTTTAAATATCAAAATTGTATGTTCAGAAAAAGAAAACCTTATACATTTTCATCCTTCACATCTTATTTGATAACATAGTCACGTCTCTATATAATTCACAAGTTCAGAAAACATTTCATGACTTACTGTTCAAATGTATAACCAACAGAATATCACTGAATCTATACAAAAGCAACAATTATTCATGATAATGATAATAATAACAATAAACAATAATAACAATGCTTATAATAAACCCAAAAAAAGATTATAATTTTGATTAGAACTGAAAAGACTAGATGATGTCACACACTACTTTTTATCACAAATGATACTGAATCAAGTTCTTTGGAAATGTCAGGTGGAAAAACTATCCTGCCCTTTTCAGGATCTGCTAATATTTCTATGTACAATTTTTTTTTTTTTTTTTCCCCATGTCTGAAATATAAAGCCACAATTTTGGTAATTTGTACTGAGTGGCAGGACGTATAGAAGGAAATATCAATTAACCAACTTTTGCACTGACATATGCCTTGCGAAAAGAGGAAAAAGGAAGAAGAGAGAATGATAAAAATGAAACAAAAATACCCTTCAAGGAAAAAGAAAACAGATATATTTCCACATACCATCAACTAAAAGTTTTATCCATAAACTGTTCTAAAAGGAATATACTCTCCACATGCTTGCTTGGACAGGCATAGACACACACTCATTCACTCATTATCTTCCTCACAACAAGTGAGAGATGCAAATTATCAAAAGGATGTGTTGCATAGCTCTCTTGAAAGAAGTACATCAAATATCCATACCTCTTAGGACTTAATATATGCATATATTAAAATCAAAGGTGCTAAGTACACAAGCCTTTTCTGATGCACTAAATGACTCTCATCTGCAAAACTCTTTGCAGAATGAAATGTAAGCTGTAAGATTTATATGGTCAAACTTCTTAGTAGTTCACTGGATGGACCAACAAATAAGCGTAAACATAATTTTCGTTTTTTCTTTCTGTTTTTCAGGGAAACACATTGCAAAGTATTGATGTTCATTTGAAAAATTCTTTTAAGTATCTCTTCACTTATTAAGCTACTACTGTCTGCAATTTCTCCATCCCATGCCTGTTGGAATGTATCTTAAATGTCTATCAAACAAACAACTTTCTTGTTCATCCTCATAGCAAATGGAACATCATTTTTCAAGGTAGTTTCATTCAAAATTTTCTTTCCCTAAACCCATCTCATATCTATTTGTCTCACCTAAAAGAACATTTTCTTTACTAGCATTCTAGTGGAGCATTATAAATATTCTTCATGTAAGCTTATAAAAAACAATCACAGACTGCTAATTGTTAGTCTTCTCCCTTTTTAAGCCTTATACTAATATAGAAAGAGTTCTTTGAAGTAGAATGGTTTCTTTGGTTTAACTGGCGTCATTTACAACTATCTGAAATGACGCATAAATTCTTCAAGTAGATATCTCCATCCTCATGTGTGAAAATACAAACTAATTACTATAGACAGCAAGCAACGAATATGCTATAACTCTGCATGATTCATGTGCAATTCCTATAACTAAGAATATCATAAATAAATATCATACTGAACCAATACAGTAGTTCAGTTTCCTCTAAAAATACACCCAATAGTCTCAAGAATGAAATAACTGTATCTACAATTTCAACTAAATAAATGGCACAAATAAAAACAGGCACTGACAAGAAAGCAACAAAACCAAGTATGGTAAAACAAGGAAATTGGAAATAACAAATAACATAATTCTTCCATTTATTATGCCACTCTTGGCTTTGGTTAAAGGTGTTGAGAATCACAGTAATGAAAGAAAATTTTTAACTTCAGAAGAGCAAGACATATAAGTGATACATTTTCAAGTTATGTCTTTATCAGAACTATCCTATAATTCTGATAAAAATAAAAACTAAAACAGGTCAAATACATATCCTACTCTCTGAAGTTATTAATTCTCATTCACACATCTACCACAATGTACCCTCTTCAACCATGTACTACCACCGTATCTTTTTTTTTCCGTCTGAGAGATGCCTCGACTCCATTACTAAACACCTATCCAGTTTTGGCTTCCTGACACCTCTTGCCTTACTTTCAATGACGTAACTTATTGGTGACCCATACCCCTTTGGTTTACACCTAATCGTTTCATCATGACACCCATACAAAGCTGATCATGACTGGGTCAATAGACAGAAGACAAAGGTAAGTTCTCGTACCTCCTGTTTTAATCACAAATATGGCAAGAATAGCATATTTTGTTCCAATAGTCCCTTTCTGAGGGGATGATAATGTACTTAATTCACTTCTCGGTAAAGTCACGATTCAAATGAATACAGAAGCACAAAATACGTAAAGAATACTGTATCAATCTTCCTACAACATTCTTCCCTACCAAAGAAGAAGGAAAACAAATATTTCTGAGAGATTGATAGAAAAACTCCCATTTTAAAAAGTTACCCAGTAAGTACAGAGTCCAACATCATCTAGTTAGCATGCATTACACTGACAGAAAATCATAGGAAAGAAAATAACCATGTACATATACTGCATATATATATATGTGTGTGTGTGTGTGTGTGTGTGTGTGTGTGTGTGTGTGTGTGTGTGTGTGTGTGTGTGTGTGTGTGTGTGTGTGTGTGTGTGTGCTGGAGTGCTTGTGGGCATGGTTATGGGTGTGGGTGTGTTCGTGCATATGCATATACATGTAAAACCAATAAAAAGCAAGGCTTTGCTACTTTTCTTTCGTTAAAGTTACTGTTCTTTATAATTTTCTAATTTACTTACTAAACATAATGAAAGCCAAGTATATTACAATCTTCATGCTATACATAATCTGGAAGCTCGCTACAAATGGACTTCTTTTCAAATGTAACATCTACACCCTGGTGTAAAAACGTTTTTTTTTTTTCCATAAACATATCAAAACAAAAATGTTACATAATACAAAAACAACAAATTCATAAAATCAATACACAAATAAAAATTAGCACATTTCTTCTACAAAATCTCCAGAGAACACATTGTATCCTGAAGAAAATTCCTCGATCAGTACAAAATGGTCTGGTTTTTAAAGGAAGAAATGGACTGGTAGCTATTTTTAGACGTTGACTGGGAGTCCGATCGTGTTAAGGCTGGTCTGCTCTGCCCTTTAATGACAAGCTCTAGTTCGGTGAAGTTTTCCAGGCGCCTCACGTCCTTGTCGTTTCGAAGGCGGGTGTTGGGTAGTTTCCTGCAAGAGAGGGACGTGATTCGTAATTGTTTCCATGAAATCAAGTATAAAATGGGATAAATGTGGATATCATAAATAAGTATGTATTTCTAATCAGGGAATGAATCATTTTCCTCTCCTTTTTTCTTACTTTAATTCATTCACTTCTTCTTTACCTTAGAGATATCAATATCATCAACTTCATTCTATATGAAATAGCAAAGTTTGAATGACAGTAAATACATGTAAAAAAACAACAACTGGTTTCTCCATTTTTTAGTTTTTCATCATTTAAATACACTTCAAATTTACTCAAATATATAGATATCCCTTTTTTTTTTACTGTCATATAGTCAATAGTCTCACTGTATTAGCAATTCTAGAAAATAATGGGGAAAAACACAAAAAACAGATGAAGAAGAAGAAGACGAAGAAGAAGAAAAAGAAGAAAAAGAAAAGGAAGAGAAAGAAAATAAAGACAGAAGAATTGTCCGAGTGCAATAAGGTAGGCGAGTAAAACCTACAGCAATGGAGGCTATGCAAGAAAAATCTCACTCAGCTGAGGAGACAACCCACACACCCAGCTCAGACTGTTAATATTTCCATTTTTACCAGATACGATGCACACAAAAAAACAAACTACCCCAAAGAACCACAGAGCAATGGCACATCACACAACTCGGTCCCAACCTCGACCTCTTCCGAGACATTCCTCGTACCTTATTCTCTCCACCATCTGAGGATTGACAGCCAACTCTTTACAGCACACGGTGAGGAGTTGGCTGAAGTTCATGTGCGTGAGGGGGAAGTCTATCTCGATGAAGTCGGGGTCGTCGGTGTTGGCCACGCGAACCTTCAACACCAGCTCTGAAAAAGAAAACGAAAAGGATGAAAAAAGAGGAAGGAGAAAAAAAAGAAAAAAGAAGAAAGAAGATGAAAAAGGGGAAGAAGAAAAAAAGAAAAAAAAAGAAGAAAGAAAAAGATGAAAAAGGGGAAGAAGTAAAGAAAAAAAAGAAGAAAGAAAAAGATGAAAAAGGGGAAGAAGAAAAAAAGAAAAAAGAAGAAAGAAGATGAAAAAGAGGAAGAAGAAAAAAAAGAAACAAGAAGAAAAAGATGAGAAAGGGGAAAAAGAAAAAAGAAGAAAAAAAAGAAAAAAAAGAAAAAAAAAATAGAAGCAAAAGAAGAAAAATAGTAATGGCAAGTTAATATATGCTATATGCATCACTAGAAAAGTAATCATGAGTTTACCGTAATCACAGAAAATTCCATTAAATTATAAGCTCAAAACGTGCAAGTGATTCATGCCACAACAGCATTTCCGAGGGAGGGAGCTGAGTGAGGTAAGTGAGGAAAGAGTGAGGGGCAATAGCAGAGAGAAGGGGGGGTTAAGGAGTGAGTGAGCTTTGGGGGGAGGGGGTGGGGAGGTTACAGAAACCACTCACCTTTAGGCTTACTATGGGTTAAGTCCTGTGCCTGTGGGGGGTTCATCCCTGGGCGAGGAACACAGCTGGACGTGGATGGGTTGCTGTTGGGAGGAAGGCTGCCCGAGCCAGGATACCCGTTCACCTCCGTTATCCCGTTGGTCAGCGGCTTCGAGGGCGGGCTGTTTGTGCTGCGACCTGTCTGGTTGATTGGGGGGGGGTGTGCCATGTAACTGGGTGTGATTGGGAGGGACTCGGAACTGGAGGTTGTTCCTTCTGGGCTCGCGCTGTCGGTACCTTCGGAGGGAAATGACACTTGTACTCACGGAAGGTCTATAAGAATGATATAATCTCTTCTCCCTATAAAACTGGGTCTATATTTGTTGACAGTCCTTATAGAAAATTGATGATCAAAAATTGTAGCATGCACCCACATGCAAGAACATACACACACACACACACACACACACACACACACACACACACACACACACACACACACACACACACACACACACACACACACACACACAGAACCTTCCCCCTAAAAACTATCCTATATACAGAGACACCAACCTAATAACTGCAGTATGTGTGGATTAGTCGCCAGCTGAGCAGGGGTTTGAGACTGGTTGTTGGTCATCTTTGGATCGGCCCCATTAGCAAGCAGCCACCTCACGGTTTCCAAGTTCCCTCGCTTCGCTGCCCAGTGTAGTCCAGTCCTGGGAATAATGGTCTTCAGTGAGGTAG
>NC_061823.1:39258106-39262945 GCF_019202785.1 Penaeus chinensis
ACTTTTACATGTAATAATTATGCACAAATAAAATTAACCTCCACCTAATGATGTGGATACTACATTAAGGTTCCTGATTATATGAAGTCACTTGCGAAGATGTATGAATGACACACCTAAGAAAAGTGTAATTTATGTTCAATCAGGAATGCAGGGGGCTCCCAAGAAGTAGTCTTAAATCAAAACTAAATATTAAATGCACACCTGCTATACATTTCAATTAGGATATTCAAATAACTGCTTTGAACATGACTAAACAGAAGGAAAAGATGTTCACAAAACCCATATGGAAGAGGAACAGTTAATCACAGACAAATAACAAAAGAAACACAATCACAAGAAAATACAAGCAGATTTTAAATATTGATTTACAGATAAAAGGCAACCAAAAAACACGAAAAAACTAAAAAAAGTGTTACTCTACAACGAATACATAATTAATAAAGCATAAACTCTTAAATAATAATGAAGTCTGGCGATAGTGATCATCATGAATATCGCACACCAAAATGAAAGAAAATCAGGTGGATTTCGAAGACCAGAAACAAAAATAACAATGCCAAAAAAAATTATTAATAACACGGATAATAGGACAAAACGGGACAGGAAATACTTATATACACATATTTTAAGTACTCAGGACATTTCTATTTACTTAAAAACCACCTGCCTCACCTTCTGCTAAGCAATGCTACAGCGATATGCTTAATCACGGGGAAATTAGAGTAATTTAACCAAAATTATCGCTATTTTAAAGCAAGAACTGTCACCAATTTGTAAACAATAACACCACTTGGCTGTTCTAAAATCCAACACATTTTCTACTTTGCACTTGACTTTCCTACAGATTTGTGATCTTTGTTCGCACTTATCTACGAAAATAAACTTATATACGGCAATAGGTATACATGAATATTTATTTTAAAATGTGATTTAAACATCTAAAAATGCTAAGTTTTCAGAATATGAGAGTGTTAACGTTCTCCTGAAACAGTGTTGGATGAGGAAGAGCTAGCAGACGTCGTGTAAACACTTCAGTTGCTGATTATATGTTATTTCTTATTTTTATTTACCCAAAGATGTTGCTAATAGATCGACATAGAAACGCCGATTTCATTTATGTCACATCATGAAAAGATGACGATTTAATACTATCGAATTGTTACTACTACTGAAAAGATAAAAATACGAATATTAATACAAATGGCATTGATGGAAAAGGTCGATTTTTACTTTTCCTCCTCAACACGTGCTTATAAAACCACATATATATACCAAAGTCACAATAAACGATCCCATAAAATATGAAAATCAATATGGAGGCAAAACCATACACAGATTATAACTAATATTCATAAGACCCTCATTCAGAGTTTTCCCTCTCGCGTTACCATGGCAACGCGTGGAACACAAATACCAGCTGATTCAAAGCATTTTTCAGTAGCAAGGGAAGAAGAACACGAGTAAACATGTCATACAGAGAATTAAGAAGTAAGTGTCATGAATGAGACTGTAAGTTTGTTCTTATTGATAACAGAAATGATAGCCGGTGTATAGAGGATGACTTACATATATATACGATGGGTTAAATGAGCGAATTTCGAGAAATTTCATTCGATTTTCTCATTTGTAAGTTCTGCTAACTTGTGTGGATTGCGAAAGAGTTTGAAATATGTTTGGTATTTTAAAGAAAAAGAACAGAATGCAAAAAATACTTTTCTGTTACAAGGGAGAGTTAGAAAAAGACAGACAAGCGAACGGAGAAATAAATAAGTGGATAGATAGATAGATAGATAGATCCGGAATTATTATTTTTATCAGGCTGTATATTTCATATTTTTTTAAATGTTGCTGAAAGAATCGAATAATCATATTCAAAATAACAACACTGATTAATGATACAATACCAATTTCACTGTAAATTTACAATGACAATTATTAACTAAATGAAAAAAATATATAATGATAGTGAATATGAAGATGATACTGATAATAATGATACCAGTGACAAAGGTATCTGTAACGATTGTAAGCATACTAATTGTGATAACAATAATAATGTTAAGGATAATGACAATTGTACTGACAACAACAACAGTGATACTAATACTAATGCCAATAACATTGATTATAATAGCATTAGAATAAAAATGAAGATATCCATTTACCAACCTAGACCCAATACAGCGCAAATCATCTCCTGTTGATCTGTGCAATATCCATTTGAACTGCTATTTGTATTTGAATTAATGACGTTTAATAAATGCATTTCGGTCCATTTCTCTATTTATTATCTGAGGCCCAATGTAGGGTGCAGTTATTCATCAGAACATACAAAATCGAGATAAAGTATTAAGACGTATGGCTTTATAATGATAATGATGATAATTATGATGGCAGTTGCAGTAGTTGTAATGGTAGTAATGATAATATTAATAGAGGTGATATTATCGATAAGTGATTTTGATAGAAGTAATAATGAGAACGATAGATAATTAATAAGGTGATAGTAATTATAAGATTAATGTAATGAAATTAGTGACAATGATAATGATATTACTATTAATAATAATGTTGATATTACAATTACTAATGATAATGGTATACCTAATAATATTAATGATCGTAATAGCATCATCAATTCTGAAAATCAAAGAAATGAGAAATAAGACTATACTTACAACAATTAATAAACAAGAAATATATATATAAAATAAATGAACAAAGTATTAACCCCTCCTTGTCCATTTCCCTCCCCACCCCACTCCCTCCACCACCCCTACCTCCCTCCTCCCCCACTCCCTCCACCACCCCTCCCTCCCCCCTCCCCCACTCCCTCCACCACCTCCTCCCCCCCTCCACCACCTCCTCCCCCACTCCCTCCACCACCCCTACCTCCCCCCTCCCCCATCCCTCCACCCCTCAACCCTCCCCCTCCTCCCCCCTCCCCCGTCCCCCATCCCCCCATCCCCCGTCCCCTTCCCTCCCCTCCCTCCCAGACTGCGCGGAGATGCTGCGTTCCCTGGGCTTCCGGCGCCTGATCTCGGTCGAGAACTTCCGCAGCCCGAACTTCCCGCTGGTGTCGGAGATCCTGGTGTGGCTGGTCGGGCGCTTCGACCCCGCCGCCGACCTCCCGACCGACGTGGACACCGAGCAGGATCGCGTCATCTTCGTCCGGTCGGTGGCGCAGTTCATGGTGGGTCGGGGATGGGGGGAGGGAGAGGGGGGATGGGGGGATAGGTGGGGGTGAGGGTGAGGGTGGGGGGATAGGTGGGGGGTGAGGGCGGGGCTAGGTGGGGGGAAGGGGGGAGGGGGGATAGGTGGGGGGAGGAAGGATAGGTGGGGATGAGGGTTGGGGTGGGGGGATGGGGGGATAGGTGGGGGTGAGGGTGGGGATAGGTGGGGGTGAGGGTGGGGATAGGTAGGGGTGAGGGTGGGGTGGGGGGTGAGGGTGGGGATAGGTTGGGGTGAGGGTGGGGATAGGTGGGGGGGAGGAAGGATAGGTGGGGGTGAGGGTAGGGATAGGTGGGGGGGAGGAAGGATAGGTGGGGGTGAGGGTGGGGATAGGTGGGGGTGAGGGTGGGGATAGGTGGGGGGGAGGAAGGGTAGGTGGGGGTGAGGGTGGGGGTGAGGGTGGGGATAGGTGGGGGGAGGAAGGATAGGCGGGGGTGAGGGTGGGGATAGGTGGGGGTGAGGGGGGATAGGTGGGGGGGAGGAAGGATAGGTGGGGGTGAGGGTGGGGATAAGTGGGGGTGAGGGGGGATAGGTGGGGGGGAGGAAGGATAGGTGGGGGTGAGGGTGGGGATAGGTGGGGGGGAGGATAGGTGGGGGTGAGGGTGGGGATAGGTGGGGATGAGGGTGGGAAAGGGAGGGTGGAGAGAGGAGGGAAGGTAGGAGGGAGGGTAGGAGGGAAAGGATAGAGGGAAAGGGTAGAGGGAGAGGAAAGTGAGAGAGTGGGAATGGGAGAGAGGGATAGAGGGAAAGGGAAGAAAGTGAGAGAAGAGGATAAGAGGGAGAGGAAAAGATTGAGGAAGGGGGTGGGATGAAATGAGGGAAGAAAGGCAGGGCGAGAGAGAGAGAGGGGGGGGGGGGAGGGAAAGGGAGAGAGGGAAAGGGAGAGAGGGAAAGGGAGAGAGAGAGAAAAGGAGAGAGAATGAAAAAAGGAGAGAGAGAGAGAGAGAGAGAGAGATAGAGATAGAGAGAGAGAGAGAGAGAGAGAGAGAGAGAGAGAGAGAGAAAAGAGAGAGAGAGAGAGAGAGAGAGAGAGAGAGAGAGAGAGAGAGGGGGGGGGGAAAGGGAGAGAGAGAGAGAGAGAGAGAGAGAGAGAGAGAGGGGGGGGGGGGGGAAAGGGAGAGAGAGAGAGAGAGAGAGAGAGAGAGAGGGAGGGAGGCAGGGAGAGAGAGAGAGAGAGAGAGAGAGAGAGAGAGAGAGAGGGAGGGAGGCAGGGAGAGAGAGAGAGAGAGAGAGAGAGAGAGAGAGAGAGAGAGAGAGAGAGAGGGGGGGGGGGGAAAAAGGGAGAGAGAGAGAGAGAGAGAGAAGAGAAAAGAGAAGAGAGAGAGGAGAGAGAGAGAGAGGGGGGGGTGAGGAAAGGGAGAGAGAGAGAAAAGGGGAGAGAGAGAGAGAGGGAGGGAGAGAGAGAGGGAGGGGGGATGGAGGGAGGGAGGGAGGACGGGAGGGGCGGGGGAGAGAGAGAGGAAAAGAAGAGAAGGATAGAGAGAGAGAGAGAGAGAGAGAGAGCGAGAAAAGAGAGAGAGAGATGAGTGGAGAGAGAGAGGAAAAGAGGAAGAGGAAAAAAAAAGAGCGAAAATTTATGGGGGTGGTGTGTTTTCTGAGCGTGTA
>NC_061823.1:39263045-39273045 GCF_019202785.1 Penaeus chinensis
CTCTCTCTTTCTCTTTTCCCTCTCTGTTTGTCTTTTTCGTTTTTTTTAAATTTTTTTTCCTTTTTCTTTGCTTGCTTTTATTCATTTCGTTCTTCATGCTTTTGTCCTTCGATTTGTTCTTCATTTTCTTCTCCTTCTCTTTCTCTTTCTCTTTCTCTTTCTCCTTCTCCTTCTCCTTCTCCTTCTCCTTCCCCTCTCCTTCCCCCTTTCCCTTCTCCTTTCCCCTTTTCTCCTTCTCCTTTTCCTTTTCCTTTTCCTTTTTTTTCCTTTTCCTTTTTCCTTTTTCCTTTCCTTCTCCTTCTCCTTTTCCTTTTCCTTTTCCTTCTCTTTCTTTTTCTCTTTCTCTTTCTCCCTCTCCTCCTTTCGCTACTCCTTCTTCTTCTCCTTCTTCTTCATTTTCTATATAAGTGTGCAGTTTCTGGTCTAAAGAAAGGTATGGATATTACTCATAAATATGCAAATTCCCACGTAAATGCTTACATGTTGAGGTGTGTGTACCCGCAAGTACATATCAATGCGTGTGGAATTCATGTCGAATAAATTTCAGATAAAATAACGAAGGGAAGAACAAGAAAACACGCGAAGAAGCAATAAAGCGAAAAGGCCTTCTGCATAGTCGTGTGTTTTCTAATGCGTCTACATTCACCTTTTCAAGCCATTTTGTTTACATATGAACACGATACAAGGTGTATGTAGATGCACTCAAGACAGCCAGGACACTGCTGGTCACTGGCAAAGAAAACATGAAAGTGGATTCCTATGTATATTTGTATCTGGATCACAAAAGAAACGTAGATATTATAGAAATGTATATTAAACCGTCATGGATTTTTGGAGAATAATTTGAACACAGTTTAGCCACGATAAAAAAAAAATGCCTCTCTTATAATGTTGTTTTTAGGATTTTTTTGTGTTTGTTCGTTTGTTTTCGAGGTTGAAATGAAAGGCAGACACAATATTTTCATTTTGTAGATTTTTTATTTCGTCTTTTACATATATTATTGGGTTTGTCTCTTGATATATTTCTGTTTTCCTTTCCTATAGATATATCTGACTGTTGGAGACTGGAATTATTGAAATTGTATATTATTAGATGCAGCAGATAACAGTGTCTTACGGATCCAAATTGCACCGTTGCAAGAATGACATAACCGAGTTTGCATAATATCATGCTTGAATGAAAAGCCTCTACTTCTCTATCTATTTGTCCATATGTCTGTCTGTCTGTCTGATCTCTCTCTCTCTCTCTCTCTTTCTCTTTCTCTTTCTCTTTCTCTTTCTTCTTCTCTCTCTCTCTCTCTCTCTCTCTCTCTCTCTCTCTCTCTCTCTCTCTCTCTCTCTCTCCTTCTCTTTCTCTTTCTCTTCTCTTTCTCTTTCTCTTTCTCTCTCTCTCTCTCTCTCTCTCTCTATCTATCTATCTATCTATCTATCTGTCTATCTATCTATCTCTATCTCCATCATTTTCCCTTCTTCCGCCTCGAACTCGCAAATACTTATATAAACAAAAAAATATATTACTACAAATAAAACCTTGTAACATTAATCATCTCGGTTTTTTTTTTTTTTTTTTTTTTTTTATTCCCCCGACATTTATCGTTTTATTTACTTTTATTTGCATTCTTCTTTTTACCTTACGATCGTTTCTGTCGTGCCTAATGCTTAAAGATGAAATGAGAAATGGGTGTTTGTGATCTGAATTGGTCTATTTGTATAATCACCACTAAAAATTGTATACATTCTCACCAGATTCCTTTGTTATTAATTATACTCAAAATGATAGGCAAATTAATGAGTTGAGTACGTAAGTCTATCCCCACTATCCCATTTTCTGTAATTATATTCAGATAAACAACTATTCTCGTTTTCTATGTTCACATCACAAAAATAGCGTTGGCAGAGATTTGAGTTGCGTTTCATCGTACTTTACTCGGTCCTGAACCAGATATTTCGTGTGTGCGTGCGTGCGTACGTACTTGCGTGCGTGCGTGCGAGGGTGTGCGTGTGCGTGTGCGTGTGCATGTGGGTGTGGGTGTGGGTGTGGGTGTGGGTGTGGGTGTGAGTGTGAGTGTGAGTGTGAGTGTGAGTGTGAGTGTGAGTGTGAGTGTGTGTGTGCATGTGCGTGTGCGTGTGCGTGTGCGTGTGCGTGTGCGTGTGCGTGTGCGTGTGGGTGTGGGTGTGGGTGTGGGTGTGAGTGTGAGTGTGAGTGTGAGTGTGCGTGTGCGTGTGCGTGTGCGTGTGCGTGTGCGTGTGCGTTGGCGTGGGCGTGGGCGTGGGCGTATGTGCGTGTGCGTGGGCGTGGGCGTGGGCATGGGCGCGTGCGGGTGCGGTTGCGGGCGTGGGCGTGGGCGTGTGTGAGTAATATTTAAAAAAAATGTTAAACGACCGTACATGGGTAGTTTAATTCTTGAAATCAGGAAGCAAATAAAACTCACTGTTACTAAACAACTACCCTCAATTTAAATTCACCAAATTTCTTAAAAACAACCACTTGAGATCTAACTCTGCCGTGTCTCCTAACGCCGTGTACTTATTTCCCTGTCCTTCCTGCCAAGCTCGGTACGTGGGATCTATCACCCGATGGTCCTTGATATTGATATAAGTATTTTCTACATAACTTCTAAGTAACTTCTACAAAACACAAAGGTAAATCCTCCAGGACGCTGAGAAAACCGTCTTTCTCGGCGATAAGAAAACACTCTCTCGACTCCACACTCACTTTCATTCTCACAGGTTTTTGTTATTTTGTTTCCCCAAGCCTTATCAATCTCAGCATCCTTGCATAGTGTGCTGTGTGGTGCAGCGGTAGCGTTCTCGTCTAGCAATCTTGCTGACCTGCGTTCGAATCCCTCGCCGCCAGTGGATGGCAACCCCTGGCCATTCCTTGCACACAGGGGATAGTTTAGAAGCAAAATAAAACAGACACTATGTCACACCAAGAATATCCATTGTTACAAATGGAATAAAAACTAAACTTTAAAAAAAAAAAAAAACTTTAAACATATACGGGAGATGAAATCCGAATTAAATAGCACGACCACTGTAGTGATTCTTATTCACTCAATGGGTCTTCCTTCCCTCTCAACCAACAGCCCCTTTTGGTTAGTTTACGATATTGGTTGTTATAGTTTGCTTGTATGTATGTTGTAATGAAAACATATAAATGGAATAAAATGTGTTTTTTTAATGTTTTCATTGCGTCTATGTATTTATTGTTCTTGTATATTTGTTTACGTATTAGTAATTTCGTTTGTAAAGTTCAGAACCAAACATTTGTATCTATGATTGCATGACTGACTTTTTCAATGGTTCTTTTTGACAGTACTGATGATGGAGGTGTCTTCCTTCGAAACGTGTAATAAACAAGAAATTCTTCATGAATGCGTTTGTCTACCTCTTCGTACTTACGATACGATGCCTGAGTGGCAAACCTATAACGGAGAGTGTGCATATATATTTGTGTGTGTGTGCGTGTGTGTGCGTGCGTGCGTGTGTGTATGTGTGTGTGTGTGTGTGTTTTATGGACGAGGACTAACCATGAGACAAAAATAAGTTTGTGAAATTAACCTATTCGCCCCATGTCACAAGAATACATTCTATGCCCACTGTAATGCACGTATTTATTGTATTTACACATAGATGGCTCTACAAGTTCTTAATTACCAAATAACCATTTATCAGAACTACCTATCTCACTTGTTTACCCCTTTCCTTCACTTTTGGAAAGGGTCTTTTGTATCATCTCATTGTCTAAAATATCTTAATGACAATTAAATAATCATAACATCAATAACAATAATAACAGTATCGAGAGCAATGGTATTCATTTCCCCGCCAATTCAAGGAATGGGGAAATCAGGATCGGTCACAAGGGCTTACTGATAGACTCCTTGCCGGCTGAGCACACGTGGAGCCATCTGTAGGTAACAAATTTCACCGAAAACTACAGGGGACAGGACATAAATCCGGGGCGAATGGGTTAAGAGAGTGATTTTGTGTAGATATGAAAGTTGCAATAGAGATGCCATATAGATGATATACGTACATTTAAGTCTTTAAAAATCTTGAAACTGATTCCAACTGCATGAACAACTGTAATATCGATAAAGTTTTAATCAGACTATTGTTGTTATTGTTCAGCCAGCATTAGAACTTTAAAGCTAATGCTTGAAAGTACTCCATAAAATCCGATAATATTCAATAAGCAAACAGTATTGATATTATGACCTCTATATAAGAAACGTTTGATTTTGATGTCAGATGTTAATTAAAATTACTGTTGGGTTAGGTTACGTTAGGTTCATTAGGATTATGATAATTAAGATATATATTACAAGTTCATTTTTTATGTTATGTTTCGTGACCTAAAACCTTGTACAAACATCCTTTTTCTTTATCTATTTCTTCATGTTGTTCTCTCTCTCCTTCGTCACACTCGGGGCAATTTAAAACGATACCATGACAGCTGTGAGATAAAAATTCACGCTTTTAGTCGATAAGGACGAATATCCCGTCACATTCCTCACGGGCGCCGACCCTATGCATATTGTCGCTCGAGGGGGAAAAGGCAGCGAGGCATTATCACCCTTCCGTCACCTGGGCATAAGGACGCGTCTTCCTCCCACGTGTTGGATGACAGGACGGGAATAGATAATGGCTAACATGATGCTTTACCACCTGACATGACCCGAGCTGACCTGAGATGCCCCGAGGCTGACCTTACATTCTTCCCAACACAAACAAGATCTTAGATAAGAGATGTTTTTGTTCTCGTCGCCTATTGGGGAGTTCCCGCGCTTTTTTTTATAAATAGCGACAACGGACCTAAATTTATTACACCATAAATTTTCATTGATTATATTCTTTTCGAGTCGTTTTCTTTTAAATTTTGAAAAAGCGGATTTTTATTTTTATGGGATAATTATCTTAATATTTTTTTTTTTTTTTTTTTTTACAACTTTGTTTTTGAAACTATATATTATAATATATATTTTTTAGATAGTTCTATATCGGGTTACGCCATGAAAAATACTGAAAATGATAGAGCGGGGTACACAAACATAAATTTGTATTTATCTTAGGATATACTCAAACTTTATCTTAGAAAGAATATAGAATATATAGGGTGTATTTTGTATTATTCGAATGGTACATTTGACAGCCATTTCATATCTCTAAGTAAATGTGTGTGTGTGTGTGTGTGTGTGTGCGTGTGTGTGTGTGTGTGTGTGTGTGTGTGTGTGCCATGTATGCATGTGTGTGTATAGTATATATATATATATATATATATATATATATACATATATGTGTGTGTGTGTGTGTGTGTGTGTGTGTGTGTGTACATATGAGCGTATACATATAAGAATACACGGTAAAGAATATACAGAAACATACAGAAGCAAGAAAGTATAAATATGAAGAAAGGACAAATAACTAAAAGTAATATAATACGGCAAACTTAGAAACTTTGCCTCCACGTCTCCATCAATTTTTTTTTCTAAAAGAACTGCCGGGAGTCCTTAAAAGTTTTTTTGTTTTTTTTTTCTATGAAAATATTTACCCCGCCTTTTTTTAACTCCCGTTTCAGTAATATTTCCCGTCCTAAGCTCACACGCACGGACAATAAATCCCCAATAGATATGTCGCCGAAATCCACAATGGCGGCAAAAGGATTATCCTCCCTCGGCCATTTTCCCTTTTTTCTTCTTCTCTCTCTCTCTCTCACTCCCTCCCTCTTCACTCCTTCCTATTTACTCCCTTATTGTGAGGAAGTGAATTAGATAAATCGCGTTAAGTTGCCAAAGAAAGCTAAAAATTGGGGGATTTTATGCGATATTTTGGGGTTTAATAAGATCAAGCGATTATCGAAACAAAAGACGAGCGGAAGGTGGCACTTGAGCGTGTTTGGGCGGGAAAACGCGCTCTGTTAAACCTATTTGTTTCAATCCTTTGTTTCCTATGTGTTTGAATTCCATATTTAGGATTCACAAAATACGATTATATATATATTTTTTTTAAGTAAATTATTTCTGTCTAAAATAAAGGAAATAAATGTTGCTTTTTAATCCTGTATTATTTGCATATTCAGAATTATTGATTTCTGATACAAATAGGATTGAGGAGAAAAGGAAAGAATTACCTGTTCATTGATAAACAAACGAAGAAACAAGAAAACGAAAAAATATAGTGATGTCTGTTTATAAGTATATATATTTTTTTTTTTTTTATCTTTAATAGTGTAAAAATGTGCGTGCATGTGCGGGAATAATACAGACATATTCATTCATATTTATTACTCACACAGACACACAAATACACACACATACGCACGCACACACCACTCATAGATAGATAGACAGATAGATGGATAGACACACATGCTTAAATATAGATAGATAGATAGGGAGAAAGATAGATAGGTAGGGAGAAAGATAGATAAAGGTAGGGATAGAATAGATCGAAAGGGAGAAGGATAGATAGATAGGCAGATCGATAGATGGATGAATAAACAGAGAGATAGACAGCCAGATAGATATAGATAAATGCAGATGTAAATAGACAAGTTACCATTTTTTTGTGCATATATTTATTACAAACTTTGACCGGATTAACAAAACATATTAAGTGTTAAATACTGCATGATAATGATGATAATATTAGTGATACGATATACAAGAGGACTGATGCTTATTATGATAAGAAGCGGAATTTAAATATATCTTGTCTACAAACCTCTCTCTCTCTCTCTCTCCTCACTCCCCTGCTCTCTCCTTCTCTCCTCTCGTCCCCTCTCTTCATCTTTTCTTCTCTCTCTCCTCCTCTCTGTTCCTCCCCCCCCCCCCCTCTCCTCTCTCCCCTCTCTCTCTCTCTCTTCCCCCCTCTCCTCTCTCTCTCTCTCCCCCCTCTTCCTCTCCTCACCTCCTCCCCCTCCCCCCCCCCTCCCCTCTCTCTCTCTCCCCCTCTCTCTTCTCTCTCGTCTCTCATCTCCTCCTCTCTCTCTTCTCTGTCCTCTTTTCTCACGTTTTCTCTCTCTCTTCTCCTCTCTTCTCTCATCTCTCCTCTCTCTCTCCCTATCCTCTCTCTCTCTCTCTCTCTTCTCTGGTCGTCTCTCTCTCTTCTCTCCTCTCTCCTCTCTTCTCTCATCGCCCCCCTCTTCTCCTTCTCTTCCCTCCTTCTCCGTCTCTCTCCTTCTCTCCCCTCTCTCTTCTTCTCTCTCTCTCCTCTTCCTCTCTCCCTCTCTCTCCTCTCTCCTCTCTCTCTCTTCTCGTCCCCTCTTTCCGCCTCTCTCCTCCTCTCTCTCCCTCTCCACTTCTCTCTCATTTCCCCCCCTCTCCTCTCCTTCATCCTCCCCTTCCCCCTCACTCTCCTCTCTTTCCCCTCTCCTCTCTCTCTCTTCTCTGTCTCTGTTCCCTCTCTGCTCTCCCTCTCTCCACTCTCCTTCCCTCCTCCCTCTCTCTCCCTCTCTCTCCTCACTCATCTTTCTCTTCTCCCTTCTCTCTCTGTCCCGCTCTCTCTCTCTCCCCTCTTCTCCTCTCCTCCTCTCTTCTCTTCTCCTCTCTCCTCTCCCTCTCCCTTACCTCTCCTCCTCTCTCTCACTTCCTTCTCTCTCCTCTCTCTCACTCTCTCTTCTCTCTCTCTCTCCCATTCTCTCTCTCTCCTCCCTCCCCCCTCCACCCCCTCCCTCCCCCTCTCTCTCTCTCTCTCCTCTCTTCTTCTCTCTCTCTCTTTCTCCTCTCTCTCTCTTTTCCCTCCTTTTCCTCTCTCCCCCTCCCCCCCCTCTCTCCTCTCTCTCTCTCTCTCTCTCCTCCCTCTCCTCTCGCTCTTTCTCTCCCTGTTCCTCTCTCTCTCTCACTCCTCTCTCCCCCTCCCCCTCTCTCTCTCCCCCTCATCGTACCTCCCCAATCTCCTCTCTCTCTCCTCTCTCTCTCCTCTTTTCTCTCTTCATCTCTCCTCTCCCTCTCCCATTCCTCTCTCCCCTCACTTTTCCCCTCTCCCCCTCCCCCCCCCTCTCATCTCTCTCTCCTCCTCCTCCCCTCCCTCTCTCTCTCTCTCCCTCTCCTCCCCCTCTCTCACTCCCTCTCTCCCCCTCCCCCCCCTCCCCTCCTCTCTCTCTCTTCTCCACTCTCTCCCCCTCCCCCCCCTCCCTCTCTCACTCCTCCCCCTCTCACTCTTTTTCCCCCTCCCTCTCCCCTCTCTCTCTTTTTCCTCTTCTCTCTCTCGCCTCCCCCTCCCCCCCCTCCCTCTCTTTTCCTCTCTCCTCTCTCTCTTTCTCTCTCTCCCCCCCCCCACCCCCCTCTCACTCTCTCTCACTCTCTCTCTCCTCTTCCCCCTTCCTCTCCCCTCTCTCTCCTCTCTCCTCTTTTCTCCTCTTCCCTCCCCTCCTCTCTCCTCTTTTCTCCTCTTCCCTCCTCTCCTCTCTCTCTCTCTCCCCCTTACCCCCCCCCCTCTCTCTCTCTCTCTCCCTCTCCTTCTCCTCTCTCCTCTCACTCTCTCTCTCTCCTCCTCTCTCCCCCTCCCCCCCCCCCTCTCTCTCCCCTTCTCCTCTCTCCTCTCTCCACTCTCTCTTCCTCCCCTCTCCTCCTCTCTCCCCCTTTTCCCCCTCCCTCTCTCTCTCTCCCCTCTCTCCCTCTCGTCTCCCCTCCCCCCTCCCTCCCCTTCCCTTTTCTTCCCTTATCCCTTACCTTAATGGTTAGGCCACCTTTTGAACCGGACTGGAGGGGGGGGGGGGGAGATGAGGAGGGGGGGGGGGGAGCGACGCGTGGGAAATGCGAATGTTTTGATAGACAGAGGTAAACGGAAGAGGAGTAAGGAAAGGGATGATAATTCTAAAATGAGTAAAACGAAGAAGTTCGATGGTGTAGCGTATGAATAAGAAAAAAATTAGATTCCGCTTCCCAAATCTTGTCTTGTTTTGTGGCATTGACAGATACGCAGATGTATATCTGTATGTGTATGTATATTAGATTTATATACATACACGTGTGTCTGTGTAGCATACAATTTAAGTACATATTTATATATATAATATACTATATATAGTATGTAAATTGTATATATATATACTATATAGTAAACATATAAATAACATATATATATATAAATGTATATATATGTATATTAATATGTGTGAGTGTGTGTGGATGTGTGTATTCACTTTTATGGTTTCTTCTTCCAGGCTGACCTGATTTAAAACCCTTGCTGATTCCAAAATATGCACCTGTCTAATCCTCTGTCCCCCTCTACTACTACTTACCCTCCCCTCCCTCCCTCCCTCCCTACCCTCCCCCCCTTTCCCCTTCCTCCCCCCCTTCCCCCCCTCCCTCCCCCCCCCCTCCCTCCTTTTCTTCCCCCTTTGTTCCCCTCGTTTTTTCCCCTTTCCGAAGGAAAGTGAGTAAAAGGGCTGAATTTTGGGGAAAATCGGAAAAGGAATGGGTTGCAAAAAAGGTACGCTTTTTAAATTTATTTTTTTTTTTTACTGGGGGTTTTTTTGTATATCCTTTTAATGAATTATGTATGTATGTTTATGTATGATGTAATGTATTTATGTATGTTTTTGTATGTATTTTTTTAAATATTTTTTATTATTTAAATTAAAATTATTTTTTATTATGTTGTTGTTTTTTGGGAAGGTTGTTGTGTTTTGGTTTTGTGTGGGGGTTAAAAAATTTTATAAAAATTATTTTTAAATATATTTTTATATATTATATATATATAAATTTAAATTTTTTGTGTTGTTTAAAAAAAGGGTCATAAACAAAAAGGGGTTGGTACTCCCATATAACTCTAAAAGGGGGAAATTAAAAGGGGCCCTTTAAAAAAATACATATAAAACATATATATGTATTTTTTTATATAAAATATATTTTTTTAAAATTTTTTTATAAATTATATATAAATAAAATTTAAAAAACCCAATATATAACAATAAAATACACATACATACTTTTTTTATGAAATTCTCTCTCTCTCTCTGCGCCCCCCCCCCTTTTCCCTTTTTCCCACC
>NC_061823.1:39280545-39283045 GCF_019202785.1 Penaeus chinensis
GAAATAGACGACAGAAAAGTAGGGAAAAAGAGAGAGCATGAAAAAAATAAAATAAACCAAAACATAAAAGTCTCTCAGAATAAACCAACCAAAAGACTCAAAAAAACAAATACAAAATGAACAATTTTAACTTTCTCCCTCGGACTACTAACGGAAATGCCTTATCCGCACAACACCCTCGCCAAAATCAAAAACCAGAAGAAACAAAAATAAATTAATGACCGACAGGATATCCACACGAAAAAAAAAAAAATCGTTCTGCTCAACTAGCGCCGAAGACATCAATAGCCGCTAGTTTTCCGCCAGTTCACGGACTAGCGATTTCACCTGTCGCGATTTTTTTGGGGGGAAAGGGGAGGGGGGGAAGGGAGGTGTGGGGGAAGGAGCAAGGGGGTGGGGTGGAGGGGGAGAGGGCACGAGACGACCCGCAGGTAACTGTTAGGTGAGTGAGGTCACAGGAGGTCATCGACCGCGTCTCAGGTCACTTCGGTGTCGAATTTTGCGTCACGAACAGCAAACATGGGTGACGACTGAGGGAAGGGAGGGAGGGAGGAGGAGGGAGGGAGGGAGGTAGGGAGGGGGGGGAGGGAGGGAAGGAAGGAGAGTAAAGGATCAGAGGGAGGGAAGGAGGGAGAAATAGAGAAGGGGGAGAGAAGAAAGAAGCAGAGGGAAGGAATGGAGGGAGGAGAAGAAAGGGGCAGAGGTAAGGAGGGAGGAAGGGAGGGAGGGAAGAGGAAGAAGAGAGGAAGGAGACACTGAGGGATAGCGAGTGGGAGAGGAGAAAGAAAGAGAGACAGAGACACAGAGAAAGAAAAGGGCAGAGAAAGAGAGAGAGAGAGAGAGAAAGAGCTAGAGGGAAGAAGGGGAGGAGGAGTGAGGGAGGAAGGGATGGAGAGAAGAAAGAGAGAAAGAGAGGGAAGGAGGGTGAATGAGGGAATATGGGAGAGGGGAAGAAAAAGAAAGGTAGAAAGGGGAAGAAAAAGAAAGGGAGAAAGGGAGAAGAAAGAGAAAGAGAAAGATATGAAGGAAGGAAAGGACTGTGAGAGAGAAAGTGCGTGAGTGTGGCAGGAAATGAGAGAAAAAAAGAGAAAGAGAAAAGGAGAAGCAGGGAAGAAGGTGAGTAAGTAAGGAAGAGAGAGAAAGAGAAAGAGAGAGAGAGAGAGAGAGAGAGAGAGAGAGAGAGAGAGAGAAAGGGAGAAAATTGAATAAGAATGTCAGAATTCGGATTTATGAGATAATCATAAAAAGAGTAAACGATTCACGATTGGAAATAAAATTGATAAAAAGGGAACATGAAGGAGATGAAGAAAAAAATTAACATTTATATATGGAAAACGAGCAAAAAAAAAAAAAAAAAAAAAAATCATGAAAAAAATACTCAATTTTCTATCTCTTCCTCTTCCTCTTTCTCAAAATACAACAGACGGCAAAACAACCTAACAGAACCGAAAGAAAGGAGAAGGGAAAATCAAAAATAAATAAATAAATAAAAGTTCAAGCGACCCAATGGGAAATTTTCCCAAGAATTTCGGAAAAGCAAGAAAGATGAAATACTTGCCAAGAATAAACAAAGAAAGGAGGGGGAGGGGAAGAGGAGGAGGGAGAACAAGCATAGGGAGAAGGAAAGGGGAGGAAGGGGAGGGGAGGGGGAAAGAGGGGGAGAGGGGAAGAAAGAAATGTGGGGAGGAGGAGATAGGGAGAACGTAAAATGAGAATCGATGCGAAGCGTTACGAATGAGGGAGGGAGAGACAGGACGAGAATAACTTGAAAGAGGAGAAGGCGTAAAGAGATAACGAGAGGGCGGGGCTGGAGGCATAAATATGACAATTGTGGGAAAATAAGACCAGGCTCGAGAAGGAAAAGGGAAAATATGACAAGACTCAGAAAAGAAAAAGGGAAAAAATATAACAAGATTAGAGAAGGGAAAGGAGAAAAAAAAAATAACAAGGCTACGAAAACAAAACGAAAAATGTGACCAGACTCGAGAAGGAAAATGGAAATTATTTCCTACTTCGAAAAAAGGCTTCCCGTGGTTCGAATTAGAACTTAATAAGCATCAAAACTGATATTAACTTCTTTTTTTCCTAATAATTCTCCTCCGGTCCTGTCCTGCTGCATTCGTTAGGAAGAAACGCGGCGATCTCACAGCGCAAATTTTAAGAAGATAAGTATCCGTTCTATTCTTTGATAAACCTGTGCCGAAAATAGGAGAGGAGGAAAGAATGACGAAAATGGAAGACGAAGAAGACGAAGAATGACGAAAATATATATTATAGAGTGAGCGAAAATAATTCCTCATGAGTTATGGATAGGTATTATGAAAGAAGATGATACGATAGAATGGTATAAATTCAAAAGAGAATTGTCGATTGGTGGGTACTGTGAGATAGAGGCTGTTAAATAAGCATAGGGATATGCAGTTGGAGATATGCACATGCACGCACAAACACACACACACACACATACAGACATAGACGCTCGCATGCACACACACACACA
>NC_061823.1:39295545-39305545 GCF_019202785.1 Penaeus chinensis
CTTTCTTCTTTCTTCTTCTATTCTACTTCTATTCTCTCTTCTTCCCTCTCTTGTTCTTTTTCTTCAGATTAGTGTTGTTGTTTTTTGTTTATCATTTTCTATATCCAGTTTATTCTTCTCTCTCTCTCTCTCTTACTCGATTTTACCTCTTTTCCCTATTTCCCTTCCCCCTACTTCCTCCCTCTTCTTCCTCCTCTCCTTCTCTCTTCTCCCTATCTTGTCTAATTCCTTCTACCACCTCCTCCCTCTTTCTTCTTCCTCCTCGCTTCTCCTTCCCTCTCCTTGTACCTCTTCCTTCTTCTTCCTCTTTTCCCTCTTCCTCCTTGTCTTACTCGTTGTCATCACCTCCTTCCTTCCTCTCCTCTTCCTTTTTTTCTCTCCCTCCCAACTCCTCCCTCTTCCTCTTTACAACGCTTCCTCCTCCCTATCTCCACCCCTTTCCCCACCCCTTCCGCCTCTCTTCCTCCACCCTTTCCCCCTCCCTCTCCCCTACCCATTCCCCCTTCCTTCCCCCACCCCTCTCCCTCCCTCCCCCACCCCTCCCTGCACCTCCTCCCCCATCCTTCCCCCTCCCCTCTTCCTCCTAGCAGTCTTCTCCTCTTCCTCCTTTTCCCATTCTTCCCTCCTTCCCTCTTCCTCCTAGTTGTCTTCTCCCCCCCCTCCCTGCACCCTTTCCCCCATCCTTCCCCCTCCCCTCTTCCTCCTAGCTATCTTCTCCTCCCCCCCTCCCCTTCCCCATCCTTCACAAGCTCCCTCTTCTCTAAGCTTTCCCCAACGCAAACACAAAACTTCATTACAGGTTTCCGTAAAAGTGCGGTTCCTTCGTATGCCGATTTGGACAAACAAAGAAAGTGTAGCTCTTTCTTTGCGTGTGTGTTTGTTTGTGTGTGTGCGTATTTGCGTTTTAGTTGTTTTAGGATTGTTTTCCGTCGCTTGTGTGTGTTTGTTGTTGAGATATTTTCGTTGTAATAAAAAAAAGATGAATAGAAAAATAATAATAATGAACAAAATTGGGTGAAAGTGTGGGTATTGCTGAGTATTTTTTAGTTTTTGTTTGTTTGTTCGCTTGTCTATGTGTTTGGTTGCTTGTTTTTTTTATATTATACCATTTCTTTAGTTTTTCTTCTTCCTTTTATTTAATTTGCCTTCCTTTCTTCTTCTTCTCCTTCTCTCTTACCCCCCCCCCCCCCCATTCACCCATTTTCCACACCATGAACCATTAATAGAAAAAAAATCAACAGATAAATATTTGAAAAATCCTATAAACAGATATCCACACGGGCATGGATAACACGAGCCACTTCCCCTCCCACACCTCCTATCTCTCTCGCCTGTGGATTCGCCGCTAATCCGCCCGGTAAATCCCGCTCGTCTCGGATTATCCAACCTCCTCGTCCGTCTCTCACAACGGACGACAAATCACTAAGCGTTTGTATTTTTTTTTTTTTTTGGGTGGGGGTGGGGGGGGGGGGGGGGAAGGGGGGGAGTGTATAATCGCTTTCGGTTCGTTCGAAAAGCGAACTTTTTTTTTTCCTGAGTTATCTATTTTTTTTTTTTTCTTTGTCCTTTTTTTCAATTTTTTTGTTTTATATTTATCTTTATTTTGTATTGTTCTTGTTCTTGTTCTTCTTTCTTGTTCTTCTTCTTCTTCTTCTTCCTTCTCTTTTTTTTTTTTTTTCCTTCTTAGTTTCCTTTACCTTTTATTTCTTTTTTTTTACGATGACATGTTGATATTTCTTTTCTTTTTTGAATTTTAACTTTTATTCGTATCGTTCTTAAACTCGAATTATCAAAAATACATATTCGCTTTTTTGAAATCTCTACCGCAATTTAAATTTTAAAAAATAATATATAATAAGATCAAACGTTATAAATAAGAATAAAACAAGGTAATACGTTTTAAATAAGAATAAAATAAGACGAAACGTTTTGAATTAAGAATATATGAAGATAAAACGTTTTAAATAAGAATGGAAAAAGACGAAACGTTTTAGATAAGAATAGAACAAGAAGAAACGTTTTAAATAAGAATAAACTATAAAACGTTTTCCCTGTTTCCCGCCCGTCGTGTCGCTGGGTCAAAACATTCTCACGGGAGATTTGCGCATCGGTCTGCGAATTTGTTATTGTGACCCATTGTCACTTCCCGTAACCCGTTGCCGCTTTTTGTGACCTTTGTCCGATTTTGTAATACCCTTTCTTTCGTCTCTTCTCTTCTCCCCGTCCTCTTCGCTATTCGTACCACTAAATGGTCTTTTGTTAGGTTTGTTTAGGGCCATGTTAGGGAAGGTCTGTTTTAAAAGGTCGAATTGGTTCCCACGACTGGTGCTTTTTTTACTTTTTTTTACGAAAGGAGGAGATATTTGTTTTTTAACTTGGTTCGTGTCTCTGTTTTCGAACTAGTTTTAACAGTCGTCAGAGTAGATCTACTGCATTACATACAAAGATACTAAGAGACCGAGAAAAAAAAATGATATAGCAATAGATTCGTAACTTATCTAGGGTGGAAAGGAACGAGAAAGACCACGTGTTTTAAAATCATTAGTTCCCCCTCCTCCCCTTAGCACAGTAATCCCAGACTCCGTTTTCTATCCACGTCCACCCTTCCCTCCCTCAGGCTATCTACGTAAACAACCTGCCATGACCTGCCATGACCTGACTTTACTTTCACTGGCGAGAGATGCCATTTGAACCGACTCTACGTTTCGTAAACATTCCCAAAGGCAGGAATCGCGAATATCAGACACATTAATAAAAAAGGAAGAGGCAGAAACGAGAGAAGAAATAAATACATGATCTACTCTTACGGGGGGAGGGAAGTTAAATATAAAATCGCTCGGGGAATCCGACCAACCACGCAAATGGAGGAACGAGAAAGGGCTTCACTCTGCCTCTCGAAATGAACTGATTGGCACCTGTTGTAGGAGAGGGAAGGGAAGAAAAAACACCTGATACGAACCTGTTACTTGTCTCCCCCTAACAACAGGATGTTTTTCTCACTTAAATAGCATGCAAATTTGCCCCTTCGGTTTCCTCTGTCGGGAAATGTTTGCGCTCTGTCGTAAATTAGGGTGGTGGCCGGTGGAGCGTTTTTTCCGTTGTTTTGATAGTTATTAAATGAATGCTTAGTTTCTTTGTGTTTATCTATGTATATATATATATATATACATATATATGTATGTATATATATATTTATATATATATGTGCATATGTGTGTGTGTATGTGTGTGTGTGTGTATGTGTGTGTGTGTGTGTGTGTGTGTGTGTGTGTGTGTGTGTGTGTGTGTGTGTGTGTGTGTGTGTGTGTGTGTGTGTGTACACACACATCTGAGTATGTACGAGTGATAAAGACTAAAAGACAATAGAAGAGAGAGGCAAAAACGAATAACCAATAATAGTGTAGAAAGAGAGACATACAAAAAAAGAAAGAGAAAGAGAGAGACAGACCGAAAGACAGAGACATATAGAAAAAGAGCAAAGAGTAAGATAGCCAGACAGAAAGAAACACCAAGAAAGAAAGAAAGAGAGAGAGAGAGAGAGAGAGAGAGAGAGAGAGAGAGAGAGAGAGAGAGAGAGAGAGAGAGAGAGAGAGAGATATAGAAGCACACAGAGAGAAAGCGAGAAAGAGAAAGAGAGAGAGAAGCAAACAGAGAGAGAGAGAGAGCGACAGCAAGAGGTCGAGGAAAAAGGTATCTCAAGCCGATGGTTAAAAATACTTCTCTAAATACTGTGTCGAGAATACCAGCGTCTACCGTGCGATCATTGCCGCAATGGTTTATGGAGAGGAACAGACGCAGAGAAAATGGTCGTAATTCTTTCAAATGCGAATTGGAAATGGAGAAGGTGATGATGGTTAAAAAAAAGGAGGAGGAGATAAGATGGGGGAAGAAGAGAGAAGAGTGGAAGGGAATTTGGATACTATTTTTAGGTAGTGGGGAGAGAGGGAAGAGGGAAGAGGCAGGGTAAAAGGTGGGTAAAGGAAGGGAGGAAGGATTGAGGAAACGGATAATTAAAGGTATTTGTGTATAATGAGAGGGATGGAGGAGAGGAGTAAAAAGAGATAGATGGATGAAACTTGAAACCCGAAAATCTGCATATATTTATATATATGTATATATATATATATATATATATATATATATATATACTGTACATATACATATATGCGCGCGCTCGCACACACACACACACACGCACACACACACACACACACACACACACACACACACACACACACACACACACACACACACACACACACAAACACACACACACACGGAGACACTCACGTACATACATGCACGGAACATACATTCCCCAAACTACAAATAATCTCATATTCTCCTTCCCATGACGGAGATGCTGAGAAATTTAGGGCAGTGACAGTCACGTGTCATAAGATCAGCTGTCAAGTTCTGTGTGCCAGAGTCACTGATCGAAATTAGGGGATATTTTCGGTCTTTCGGTAATAATCCTTATTATTATTGTTGTTGTTGTTGTTGTTGTCATCGTTATCATTTTCATTATCATTACTATTGTTATTATCATTACTATTATTATTATTACCATTATTAATATTATTTTAAATTCTATTATCATTATTACCGTTATCATCATCATCACCATTATTATCATCATTATCATCACCAACATTATCACTTATCTTCACTGTAATGTGTTCTTATAATCATTATCATTGTTTATTATTGCGTTTAAGGGTTTAATGTCAATATGAATGTTCGTATTATGAAGAACGGTGTCGACTCACAGTTCTTATACCTTTCCTCTCCCTCTTTCCTCTCCCTCTTTCCTTCCTCCTCCTCCTACTTTTCTTTCTTATCTAGCCTCTTTTTCTTTCCTTTTTCGTCCTCCTCATCCTCTTCTTCTTCCTCCTCCTCTTCCTCTTCCTCCTCCTTCACCTCCTTTTTCTCCTCACCCTCCCCCTCCTCCTCCTCCTCCTCTTCCTCTTCCTACACCTCCTCTTCTTCCTCCTTCCCCTTTTCCTCTTCCTCCTCCTTTACTTCCTCCTCCTATTCCGCTACCTCCTCCCCCCCCTCCTCCTCCTCCCCATCCTCCTCCTCCTCCTCCTCCTCCTCCTCCTCCTCCTCCTCCTCCTCCTCCTCCTCCTCCTCCTCCTCCTCCTCCTCCTCCTCCTCCTCACTCTCCTCTCTTTCCCTCCCCTTCTGACCCAGGCTGGGATGAACAAGGCTGACTGTTGTAAACACCATCTGCTTTTCTTGTGTAGTGGGCTTTGAAATAACAGTTTTCGCACCCATTAAATCTCCCTTTTTTAAAGAAAATCATTCATAGCACTGATTAGTTTGTTTGTCTGTGTTTAAAATATAGTTCACCGCCTTTGACATACATTTAAAGATAATTAGAAAAAAACAGAGCTTGGTAGAGTAAATATTTCACATATAGACTGTCCCTTTTTTCCGAGAAGAGTGGGATACGTACTTACTTTATGTTGGGCGTGTAAGGCACTTTAACCCGTGCGAAAAGAGGGCATATGGGCTATTTTCGTATGGGAGTCTGGCGGTGTCCAACCTAGTTGCTATATATTGCATGCAAGGGGGTTTTGATACGCACGCAGACCGTTTCTACCTGTCCCAGTTGCCAAGTTCGAATTATGCCACAACCCTTTTACTGGTTTGACCCGAGTGAGAGAAAAAAAAAAGTGACATTTCGCTTTTTTTTTTTTCTTTTTCTTTTTCTTTTCAGTTTGTGTTTT
The DNA here is from genome assembly GCF_019202785.1 of Penaeus chinensis. NCBI lineage: Eukaryota > Metazoa > Arthropoda > Malacostraca > Decapoda > Penaeidae > Penaeus > Penaeus chinensis. The sequence goes on from NC_061823.1 coordinate 39,301,278, forward strand.
CGACGAATGGCAAAATGCACTAGATTTATCATGTATTTTTTTTTAATTATCATTTCAATAGGCTTTCTAAATGATTGGCTTGTCCAGAATGGTGTTAAAGTATGGGTTGCTATAAATACCGTTTAATTTCGCGGGATAGGGTGCGCGGGGGAGTGTGTAACCTCATCTCGAAGAAATGGCCGATATTCATTTGTTTCTCGCTGCCGTGTAACCTTATCCATCGATGTATAAAGCGTGGGTGTTTCGCTCTCTTCTCTCTCTCTATCTATCTGTTTATCTCTCTCTTGCTCTCTATCTATCAATCTGTCTGTCTATTTATCTATCTTTTTCTATATAACTCTATATATATATTTTTTTTTTTTTTTATCTGCTTCTGTCTCCCTGTCCTCGTCATTCACTCTTGCCTCTATCTGTTTTCTATCCCATATCTCTCTCGTTTTCTCATTCCTCTCTCTCTCTCCTCTCCCTCTCTCCTCCTCTCTTCTCTCATCTCTTCTCTCTCTCTCACCCTCTCCTCACCTCACCTCACCTCACTCTCTCCTCTCCTTCCTCTCCCTCTCCCTCTCTCTCTCTCTCTCACCCTCTCCTCACCCTCACCCTCACCTCACTCTCTCCCTCTCCCTCTTCCTCTCCTCTCCTCTCCTCTCCATCTCCCTTCCTCCCTCCCTCACCCCACCTCTCTCTCTCCTCCCTCTCGCTCTCCTCTCCCCTCCTCTTCCTCACCCTCGCCCTCACCCTCTCCCTCACTCTCTCCTCTCCCTCTCCCTCTCCTCTCCCTCTCCCTCTCTCTCCTCTCTCCTCCCTCTCCCTCTCCTCTTCCCCTCGCCCTACCTCAACCCTCACCCTCACCCTCCCCTCCCTCCCCTCCCCTTCCCCCCCTCCCTCTCCTCTCCCTCTCCCTCTCCCTCTCTCTCTCCCTCTCCCTCTCCCTCTCCCTCTCCCTCTCCCTCTCCCTTTCTCCCTCTCCCTCTCCCTCTCCCTCTCCCTCTCCCTCTCCCTCTCCCTCTCCCTCTCTCTCTCCCTCTCCCTCTCCCTCTCCCTCTCTCTCTCCCTCTCCCTCTCCCTCTCCCTCTCCCTCTCCCTCTCCCTCTCCCTTTCTCCCTCTCCCTCTCCCTCTCCCTCTCCCTCTCCCTCTCCCTCTCCCTCTCTCCTTTTCTGTGTGTCCGGCTCGCCCCACTACGCACGCATGTCCGCAGAATGTTGGCTCCGTCTCCACTCCTTTTCTCCAATGTACTTATCCACCTTGAGGTTGAAAAATAGATCCCCACTGCAGTATCGCTATGTTGCTATTTTCGCCTCGCAATTCTCTCTCACACTCTCTCTCTCTCTCTCTCTCTCTCTGTTCTCTTCGTCTCCGTCATTCAGGTGTTGGGCCTCGGGGGCGCGTCCGAAAGGGATTCAGTTGCTTGTCTACGTCTTCTCCTTATTGTGCCCGAGGAGGGATCGGTCCGAACACGAGGAAAAGTGCCGAGGAGAAGAGGAAACGTGGATTTGAAATGTTGACCGGGCGGGAGAATCGCTCGTTGGGTGGATCATGTTGTGGATGTGATTATACTTGTTTATATTGTTTGGTCACGAGGGTCTAGCGAATAGGGGGGAGGAAAGCGAGAGGGAGCGAATTAAAGTCGACATTCACGTAATCTCGCATACCCCCGAAGATACCTATAATTTTAGCAACAAAGTCTCTACCCCCCCCCCCCCTCTCTCTCTCTTGCTCTCTCCCCCTACTCCCCCCTCTCTCTCTCATGCTCTCTCCCCCTACCCCCCCCCTCTCTCTCTCTCCTCCCCCCCTCTCTCTCTCTCATGCTCTCCCCGCCCCCACCCTCACTCTCCCTCTCCCTCTCTCTCTCTCTCTCTCTCTCTCTCTCTTTACGTACACACACACCCTCACAAGGGGGGCGGAGAGCTCGCAGACAGAGCGGTATACCTGAGAACACCGCGCGGATGTCGCAAAGGATAGACATGTTCTGCGTTAAGTCTTGATCTCTCCGCTGAGACTTGGGGCAGATTTGAAGCTCATAATTGGCCTTTCAATCATGCGCTGACCCGTGTGGCATTCTGGAGTGGCGCTTGAACGGAAAATATGAACTAATGAGTCTTCGTGTGTGTTATTTTTTCATCGTGTGTTGACTCGCGTTGGTGAATTATTTATATTGTTTTTTTTATATAAGTGAAGGTGACTCGTGGTGTTATTATCACCGTGGGGGCGACGGCGCCTGTGATGTGGATTGATATCGTAATAGCTTATTGGATTCGACTCCTCATAATAGATTCTCAGGTAAGTTGTGCTATTGATCGAGTATGTTGAATTAGGTCATTAATGCATTCTCTGCCTTCTTGTATAGCAACAGATTGGTGATAAAAAAGGGATTTGTGGAGGGATATTAATCATCAAGGGGGTAATTAGGGGTAATGATCGGTTTCTGTCATATGGGTTGTTTATCATGTTCTTCGAGTTAACTTTCGTTTTTTTTTTTTTTTTTTGTGTGTGTGTGTGTGTTTGTGATGTTCCTTTTTAGACCTAATGTACTTTTCCGTTCCATTTTTCCTTCTTTGTGTTCACATCTTTGTTCTCTCTTTCTCTTTCTCTCTCTCTCTCGTTCTCTCTCTCTATCTCTCTGTTTCTCTCTGTTTCTCTCTCTTTCTATTTATCTATCTATCTATCTATCTCTTCTATCTCTCCCTCTCTCTCCCTCTTTCTCTCATTCACATCCTCTTCCTTCAGTCATCAACTCGCTTCCCTCTCCCTTTTGTATCTCATCTCCTCATTTCATCACCCTTTCTTCCATTCTACATCTTTATCCTTCTCTCTTCCTCCTTACCTTTATTCCTTTCTTTGTCTCCGCTAAGAATGAGTGCATGGGAAAGTGGCTATTTGTGGTGGTGTGGTGAACGTGTGGCACAGCGAGAGATGGATCTATTTTCGACACATTTCGGTTGTAAAAAAACGTGTGGTTGTGTGTGTGTGTTGGGGGGGGGGGGGGTAGGGGGGGGTAGAAGGGTATGTGTGTGGGGGGGGAGGATGGGGGGGATGTGTGTTTGTGTGTTTGTGTGTTGGGGGGGAGGGGAGGGGGTATGTGTGTGAGTATGTGTGTGTGTGTGTGTGCGCGTGTGTGGGTGTGTGTGTGTGTATGGGTGTGTGTGTGTGTGAGTATGTGTGTGTGTGTGTGCGTGTGTGGGTGTGTGTGTGTGTGTGGGTGTGTGTGTGTGTGTTCGAATATGTTTTTGTATTGCTTCTATGCTTCTAACTTTTTTGTGTTATCATTTTAGAACGAAACAAAATTAATTTAAGTATGTCATTGATGATAAGTGATGATGATAGCCTTTTATCATTGCCATTATCATGAGTCTTGCACAAATGACGTAAAATCTGGAATTAGGTCAGGAAATGCAAGTCAGTTGCCCTTTGTCAGTTCATCTGCATTTTTCCCTTTTCGCTTTTCTTATCATTCGGTAATTATTTTTATATAATTTCGTTCAATTTTCAATCTTAATCGAGAAGAAAACCTATCTTCCGCCTGCCTTCTAACCCCCCCCTCCCCCTCCCCCGGTGGAGGAAAACGCAGTAGAATTTTTCGCCAGGGACAACGAACCTAACAAAAATACGACTTTTATATTTTTAGACGAAGCAAATCTGAATAAAAAAAGTCGGATATACCCATTTATTTTCTTTTTTTTCTTCTTCCTTTTTTATTTGATCTGAGTCGTAGCTGGATACAACTGGGTAGAGGCCAGTGACACGGCGTATATTAAATTCAGGTGAAGGGATTACGAGCTTATTTACTAATCCTTTGTTGCTAAGGCATTTAGCAAGCTCTTCATATTATCATCATTATTGCTATTGTTTCTCATTTTTATTATCATTATTACTATTACCATAATCATCACTATTATTACTACATCATTATTACTATTAATATCATTACTCTTAGTATTGTTATTAATATTGTTGTTGTTGTTATCATCATAACTATCATGACCGTTATTATTGTTATTCTTATTCCTCTTATCATTATTATTATCATTATCATTATTATCATCATCATTATTCATATTGTTACCATCAGCATCTCCAGACTAACGCCAGCGAGATGACAGGGAGCGCTGAAGGGGAGGAACTGACCTCATTCTTAAATATACTTTTTTATCACATATATAGGAATATTTTCTCACGCCAGCACCACCCCCGCCTCTACCCCCCCCCTCCTCCTCCCCCTCTCGCGGCTCCTCTTCCCCCTCGGCTTGTCTCCCCTCGGCTCCCCCCCCCC
>NC_061823.1:39313045-39318045 GCF_019202785.1 Penaeus chinensis
AAAGCTGCCGTTTTGAGCATCTGTCACTAACCATTGTGAAAATTGCCGTCTGGAAATCAACGTGGCATGTCAACTAATATGCAAATATATCGTCAATGTCTGTTTGTCTTTATTGACGCGTGATGTATATTCAGTAACATGTGCGAATAGGTGTGTAAATATATTTAAATAGGGATCATTTGCATATGTAGATATTAATATATGGGATATATCTACACGATACATGTAAGTATACACACATAAAATAAATCAGTCAATCAACTGATAGACAGACAGACAGATAGATGGAAAAAAACTTCAATTCATGGACTTAAACATAAACCTACATATCTATACGTGTTCCCACACACACACACACACACACACACACACACACACACACACACACACACACACACACACACACACACACACATATATATATATATATATATAGATTAGCGTATTTTCTCTCTTTCTACTCCCCCCCCCCCCCCCTAATTTTCCTGTTGATGGCATTAAAATAATCCCACGCGGAGGAAAAGTAGAATGCAGTTAAATATAACCACATCATGACGTTGTTTAAGGGTTGTTACTGAGCGAAATTGTAATTTTAAAAAGACGACGATTTTTGTGAATGTATCTTCTCTGACTGACTTATTTTATTTTCGTTCGGTCTTATGTCATTGTATGTTTATTCGATAATTTACTTACTTGTGCCATTGATTCATTTGAATTATATTATTATCCGTTGTTATCATAGTTTATCTGTTTACTATTATATTTACTGCATGTGCCTCTCTTTCTATGCACCGAAAAGTCTATCTGTTTACTGCATTCATATTTTCGATTCAGCTATGTATAAATCTATCTATTTATCTATCGAACAGACGCCCCAAGTGGACGGATCTTCTATCGAAAAAAGTCAATAATTTTTTTTTAATTAATGAATGAATAGATGAATAAAATAATAAGAATAAATTAATAAATAAAGTGATCACAATAGAAGTGAATATGATAAATAACTGAATGAAAGAAAAGAGATAACTAAATGAAATAAAATGATAATAGATAAATAGATAGATAAAATAATATTAATACCGAATAAGTAAGTAAAGAGATAAAAAGAATTAATAAAATAAAAACAAAAAACATAAAAAAAAAACTGCATTACGAACCGCGCAGTGTTGCCATCAAGTGAACCGCAGAACCGTGGAGATTCGCGGCCGGTTCTGAGATGGTCCCAACATCCGGTTCAGGGAAGATCTTGACCGGAAACGTGGGGGTGAGAAGGAGGGGGGTGAGGGTAGGGGGGTGAGAAGGAGGGGGGGAGGGGTTAAGGGTTGAGTAGGGAGAGGGGGGGAGGGAAATTTGGGGTGAGGGGGAGGGTAAGGGGTGGACGGAGGGGGAGGGGGAGGGTAAGGGGTGGAGGGAGGGGGAGGGGGAGGAAAATGTGGGGTGAGGGTGGGGGTGAGGGGTGAGAAGGAGGGGGGAGGGGGGGAGGGAGGGAACTGAACCACCCTTGGCAACGTGAGTACTCTGCTTTTAGTGGGGGGGGAGGGGGGGGGGTGTTTTTTTTAACACGTCATTATTCTTATTTCTTGGTGCTATTATTGTCGTTATTGTTATCACTAATTTCGCTTCACTCACATTATCATCATCGTCACTATTATTATTATTATTATTATTATTATTACTACTACTACTACTACTACTACTACAACTACTACTATTTACCATCATTATTATTTTTATCTTTATTACTACCATTATCACCATTATCATCATCATTCCCGCATTTACCACTTAGAATACTCATTCACCATTGATTAAAAAAACACATTCACATAGATGTAGAAAAAGGGTATGACTGATAATAATCATCTCTCGTTCTGTGAAGATATTCATCCTCATTCTTATCTTTTATATACCATTTATTGCTTTCTCTCTCTTCTTCCCTTATCCTTATGCCCTCTTCAACCATTTTCTTCCCAAAAATAACCTTTCCCACATGTACAAGAAGCAATTAGGCTTAACGACCGTCTATTCGGCAACAGACACGATTTACGAGTAGATGTCATAATTGATACATCGTTGCAAGGACGCAAGGTCGAAGTACTTTGCAATGGAGTCGGGGGGGGGGGGGAGAGCATGCTAAAATATGCGAATAAAGTTGAAGGATGAAAGGGAGATAGGAGTAGGAAGAGATAAATAGGGAGAGAGAGGATAGATAGATAGATAGGGAGAGAGAGGGATAGATAGAAAGATAGATAGGGACAGAGAGGGATAGATAGATAGATAGGGAGAGAGAGGAATAGATAGATAGATAGGGAGAGAGAGGGATAGATAGGGAGATAGAGGGATAGATGGATAGATAGGGAGAGAGAGGAATAGATAGATAGATAGGGAGAGAGAGGGATAGATAGATAGATAGGGGGAGAGAGGGAGAGATAGATAGATAGATAGGGAGAGAGAGGGATAGATGGATAGATAGATAGGGAGAGAGAGAGAGAGATAGATAGATAGATAGGGAGAGGGATATTTTACTTTTGTGTATATAAATGTATGTATCTGTTTACTTGTTTTTTTTTTCTTTTTCTGCTTCTTCTTTTCATCTTCTTTTTTCTAATTTTCCTTTGTTCTTCACTTCTTTTTCTTTTCTTTTTTTTTCTCTTTCACTTCCTCTTTACTCTTTCTTAGTTTTTCTCTCTTTTTTTTTGTTAGTTTGTTTGTTTGTAAGTGGTAGTGGTGGAGGGGGGGAGGGGGATGTTGCATTTATTGCTGTAAAACTCAACATAGTATTTACTGAAAGAAAGAAATCTCTTTATTGTTATCTACTCCCCCACTCCTCCCTTACCCCCCCTCCCAACCCCACCCCACCTCATACCCAATTCACCCCTCCCTTTCCCCTCCCAACCCCCAACCCCACCAACCTCCCCTTCTCCACCCCCCACTCCACCCCCCACTCCCCTTCCCCTCCACCCCCACCCCCCACTCCCCTCCACCGTCTCAAACCTTCGGATAACGATCATTCGGACAATATCCACTTGCGGTCGGCATACTCCACCGCCGTGACGTAAGCAATGACGTCGGCAGCGGGTCGTAAAGAGGTGCCCAGCGGAAGCTCGAAAGCCGACCGACCGACCGACGGACCGACCGACCGACCGACGGACCGACCGACCGACGGACCGACCGACCGACCGACCGACCGACCGACACGCATCGGACGCGTCACCTGTTCGGGCGGTCTGGGCGTGCGCGCGCGTGACACCCGGCGGGCGGGACCTCTGGGATCTCTCTTATTGCATCATTTTCTTCTTTTCCTTCTCTTTCTCCTCCTCCTCCTCCTCCTCCTCTTTCTCCTCCTGCTCTTTCTCCTCACCCTCTTTCTCCTCCTCCTCCTTCTCCTCCTCTTTCTCCTCCTCCTCCTTCTCCTCCTCTTTCTCCTCCTCCTCCTTCTTCTTCTTCTTCTTCTATTCCTCTCTTCCTCTCCTCCTCCTCCGCCTCCTCCTCCTCCTCCTATTCCTCCTCCTCCTCCTTCTCTTCCTTCTCCTCTTCCTCCTTCTCCTCCTCCTTCTTCTTCTCTTCCTCTCCTCCTCCTCCGCCTCCTCCTCCTCCTCCTATTCCTCCTCCTCCTCCTTCTCTTCCTTCTCCTCTTCGTCCTTCTCCTCCTCCTTCTTCTTCTCTTCCTCTCCTTCTCCTCCTCCTCCTCCTCCTCCTTCATCTTCATTCTCTTCTTCTTCTTCTTCTTCTTCTTCCAGCACCCGCTCTTCTCCCTCTTCACCCTAGTTCCTTCTTCATCATCCTTCTTCCTTCTTCTTCCTTCTTCTTCTCCCTCCCTTTTCGCCTCTCTTCTCCCTGCTTCGGCCGATGTGCTTGGCGGGGTCTTCGGCCGCTCTCTTCCTTCGTTCTCTTCGTCGTTTCTGTCTTCTTCCTTTTCTTCTGTTTCTTCATCCTTTTCTTCTCATTCTTCTTTGTCTTTTCTTCTGATTCTGATTCGTTTTTCTTCTTCGTCCTTTTCTTCTTCTTCTTGTTTTTCTTCGTCTTATCTTCTGATTCTCTTCTCTTCGTTTTTTTCTTCTTCGTCTTTTCTTCTTCTTTTTCGTCCTTTTCTTCTTTGAATTTTTCTTAGTAAAAACATTTTTTTTTTTTTTTTTTTGTATTTTTATTCTTCCTCTTCTTCTTCGTCTTCGTCTCTTGATTCTCATTTTCTTCTGCCTCTTCGTATTCTTCTTCGTCTTCTCTTTCTCAGTTTTCTTCTTTTCTTTTCTTCCTCTTCTTCTTAATCACTTAATTCGCCTTCGTATTCGTTTTTTTTCGTCTTCTTCCTCTGCTGTTATTTCTTTTCCTTTCTCCCTTTCATCTTTTATTCCTCTTCTTCTTTTCGCCTTCGTCTTCATCTTCACTACTTCATTTTCCTTTATGTTTTTTCCATCCTTGCCTCTCCCTTCTTTGTCTTCTTCTTCTTTATCTCTCTCTCTCTCTCTCTCTCTCTCTCTCTCTCTCTCTCTCTCTCTCTCTCTCTCTCTCTCTCTCTCTCTCTCTCTCTCTCTCTCTCTCCCTATCTCTCTTTATCTATCTGTTCATCTATCTATCAGTCTCTCTCTCTCTCTCTCTCTCTCCTCTCTCTATCTATCTATCTAATTGTCTATCTATCTATCAGTCTCTCTCTCTCCTTCTCCATCTCCATTTTCCTTCCCGTAAATGCATATAAAAACAACACAACAACAACAACTTTTTTTTTTTTTTTTTTTTTAAAGAGCGGAAGATCGTCAAAATTCGCTCGAAGATGGCGTCCAGCGTAAAAAACATTTTGGCTTAAGAGAAAAGTTAATTTTATTTTACGTTTTTACATTTACATTTTTATTGCTCGATAATTCGTGTTGAATAATTAGCTTTTAATTGGTCTATTCCTCACCTGTTCCCATGCATATACATACACATAAACATATCCATATGTGTGTATATGTATGTATGTATTTATGTCTTCGTGTATGTATGTATGTATTCATGTATGTATG
>NC_061823.1:39328045-39333045 GCF_019202785.1 Penaeus chinensis
CAGATATACACACACACACTCACACACAAACACACACACACATAGATACACATGTGTGTGTGTGTGTGTGTGTGTGTGTGTGTGTGTGTGTGTGTGTGTGTGTGTGTGTGTGTGTATGTGTGTGTGTATATGTATGTATATAGTATATATATATATATATATATATATACATATATATATAAATGCGTGTACATTTAGATATGTGTCCGTGTGTGTGTGTATGTATTCATTTACACACACACATACACACACACACACACACACACACACGCACAAACACACACACATCCACACACACACACACACACAATCTGTGTGTGTATATATATATATATATATATATATATATATATATATATATATAAATATATATATATATACGTATATATGTATGTATATATATGTATGTATATATATATATATATATATATATATATATATATATATGTATCTGTGTGTATATATATATGTATGTATATATATATATATATATATATATATATATATATATATGTATGTGTGTATATATATATATATATATATGTATATAAATATATATATAAACTGACCTGCCTATGCAATTTATATCCAAGCCTGATTCTTGCGGTCACAATATCACACTGTCTTGTCCTTGTTTTATATAAACCATAGATGACTGAATCTTCCGTAAACCGGTCATAGTGCTTTATGCTACAGCTTTCAGGGCGTTGAGAATTAATCAATTCAGTCAAGTTCTCTCTGAAGGAAGCTTTCATGATGTATAAAATCTTATAAAGAGGTACCCCAAAATCTTTTTTCCACACTTTGCTTGTCACATGCTGACTTTGTTAGGCGACCAGCATGATCATGCCTAGGGATTCCAACATGGAATGGAATCCACGCAAAACGTATATTATGGCCTCGTTTATCCTGATGGCATTTGCAATATTTCCTGCACCTTTGTCTAGAGTCTTCAGAGCGTGGAGCACTCTGTGAATCGCAGAAACTTACCCTTAAGCCTTGATTCAATAGAAATTCAGGTGGCCATGAGTATTCCTGCCAACTCAGTTTGCGTAGTGCTAGCCCAGTCATAAACACTCCTAACAGCAATCCTGGTGCTGCAAATTATTGTTTTTATATACAACAAAAGCGCATCTTGCTCTGCTCCCAGACGGCAAGGATTCGCCAGTGTAGCATTCATATGCATTGGACAGAGTTTCAAGATGCTAATTTATATTTGCAAGTGCATACTGCTTAAGTATAGCAGATGGGACACTGTCTTTTCGGGGAGCCAGTCGTATAATATATATTTAGATCCGACATTTTCCACGGCGGAACAGAACGTCCATATAGGGTCTTACTTATGGGTATGTTCAGCTGAGTTTACATGTTATTTGTACCCATAGATTTGAGTATGAATCGGTGTTGATATTCAAAGTTAGCTCCTTTATTGTACAATGTAGTGGATCTCTAATTGATTTTACACTAAATATGGTATTTATGTACAATATTCTTTCGTAAACAGAATGTAAATTAAGTTATAGTTTCATATTCACAGTCCTTGTTGTTCTAGGGGCACCAAGAATGATCCTCATGGCCTCATTCTGTACAGTTTCTAAACTAGTCAGCTCCGTTTCCTTGAACAATACCAGGTGCAATGCATGGTAATCTGTGACTGATCGTATGTATGACAAGTAAAAGAATCTCGCAATATTGACATTCATACCATGACCTTTGCCAACAAGTGTCCTAAGTGGCTTCAGCCACTCCCACAGCCTTTTCTTCAGGTTCCTAATGAACTCTGAATCATTAACAATCACCCCGAGGTATTTGTACTGGTGGCAGAGATCTAGCTCAACGTCATTTATATAAAACCTTGGCAAAGGGATTGCCTCTGGGTTGAGCGCCTTGTTTTTTTCAATCCAGATTATCACGCCACACTCAGCAGCCCTTGCTGAAAGTATATCTAGAATCTCTTGCATTCTCTCCTCGGATGAGGATTTAATGCAAATATCATCGGCATAGCAAATAACGGAATCACTGCCCTCAAGGGGTATATCGCCCAATAATCTATGCATTAGGATATTAAAAAGCATGGGACTAAGTACGCCTCTCTGAGGTGTGCCGAGTTCACATACTTTTGTATGAGTACTCTTAATGCCCCTGAAGAGAACCTGAGCCGATCGATTCGATATATACATTTAAATCATGTTACGGGTTTTCCTGAATACCAGAGCTACCTAGTTGCTCAAGGATAATTTCTCAGCAATATCGAAAGAGATCGAAGATCAAGTAATGCGGTTTGCATGCCTGGGTTTGAATTTGTTAAGTACTCAGCAAAACCGTGCTGGCTGCTACGTCCTGGGAGAAATCCATACAGTCTGGGGGATAACAGAATTATTCTCTCAAGTATTTTGCACAGACAGCAGGTCAAGGAAATAGGCCTGTATTTATCAGGTTTGGGTATAGGGATGATTAAGCTTTTAGTCCAGGAGCTTGGGAGGATTCCTTGTGATAGGCTGAGTCTATACAGGTTTACAAGTGGGTTGCCTGGTACCTGCGCAGTGAGGCGAAGGACGCTGTAGGTAATGCCATCCTCGCCGGGGGCGGTTGCCTTCCCTTTCAGAAGGGCATAACTCAATTCCCACTCGGTTATTTCGGCAAAGTCGGAGGGGGTCAGTAGCAGCTCAGGCTTCTGCTATATTAATATTTCTATATATTTTCGACGTGTTGAGTTGATCTTTTATCCCTTGTGGAAGTGAGTTCTAGCAGTGCCTCTAACCTGTTCTTGTGGACTGTGGAACTGCGGTGTTGTGAGAGCTGTACCTGTCAGTCTATCATTTTTTTTACACACGTAGCCACATAAGTTTGTCTATTGATACTTTGCAAGAATTGATCCCAGTGTTTACTACGAATCTGAGTTTTTAATTCTCTGACTTTCTTGTTGGCTTTAAGAAACTACAGAAGATTATCTGACGTCATATTATGCTTATAAACAGTTAGCAAGCTCCTGAACCCGTTTATGTTTCTTGGCCAGAATAGGGTCATTGATCCACCTCGGTGCATGGGAGGCCTCTTTTTCTTCGAGAGTTTTCGTGAACAGACCCATATGTTATAGTAGTCATAAACAACTTTGACCCTAAGAGAAATTTTCAAATGATTTCATAGGTGTCATACAAGTCACAGACGCGTGCCTTGAAGTGATGCTCCAGGCCCGGTGAGATAATCCCTCTGAGCCAACGTGATCTACGGGTTGCGTCGCTGTCTACAGTATAGTCTGTTCGTATTGCAAAGTGGCCACTGACTACTTCTCGTACCAGTGAAGCCCAGACATGATCTACTAATGATGAAATGCTTGAATTCTTCCCCATTACTATTACGTTGGTTGTGTGGATGGCTTGCACTGAAGTCGCCCATGCGTAATGTGCCTTGCTTGTGAAAATCGGCGAGAGAACTAGCCAGGAATTTAGAGGATCTCACCGAAAGCAAATATTTAAACATGGCGCCAAAACCCTTAGAGTGTTCTTTCGTCTTGTTCTTTCTCTTCTGTGTTTTCTTCCTCTTTCTTCTTCCTATGTTTTATTTATGTTTCTTATTATTTCTTCTTCTTTCTTCTTTTTGTTTTATTTATGTTCCTGATTCTCTCCTCTTTTCCTTTTTACTTCTGCTTCTTCTTTTTCTTCTGATTCTTCTTATTATTATTCTCCTTTTTTTTCCTTTCTATTCTTCTCTTCTTCGTCTCTTTTCTTTCTTTATACCGTTCATACACAAGGACAAGCGAGAATCAAACCGAAATAACGGATTTCTCTAATCAAATTTTCAAATTCTCACGCATTTTTAAGTGAAATGAAACCAACAAACTAATCGTGAACTATTTTAATCCTCTGTACATCATCATAAAAGTGACGATAACATATACCAACAAATATCACATACGCACGCGCTCATTAGCATATACACGCCAGTATTACGTAAATATCAACGTTATTAATATCACTTTCAGGGTATAGACAGATCCATGAGTTAACAATATGATTTGTGTTATCCATTTGTGCTTCGGTTAGGAATTATATATTGCATTACAGACAATATAATATTTGTGATAATTGTTTAAATTTGTGTGATGCTCAAATAATAAATTTAATAAGATTTAATGCTTAATAAAGAGATTGATAAAAGTAATAAATAATAATGTCAAAATAAATCTATGAGGATTTTATTTCTTCTGAACTTCTCTCAGTTTGACTCTTTATTGCCAATCCATCTACTTCCTCTTTATTTTCACTTCCTCTTTATTTTCACTTCCTCTTTATTTTCACTAGTATTTACTTATCTAAAACTCTTCTTCATCTCCTTCTTTTTTTCTTGTTTTTTTTCCCTTTTTTATCATAATAAAAATAAATAAAATTCTTCACAGACGCTCAAATCTCGTCCTTAACGATCGACATACTATTGAATTAAGTAAGCAATTATACATTTCTAAATAAATAAATGTCTATAAATTAAAAAAATAAAAGGCAATACACACTTACGATACATCTAAAATCACATAAAAATTCATAAAAATATCCTCATAAATAAATCTAAAATATCCAATTAAATAAATTCTAAAAAACCATGAATACATCTTATATATCCTCATATTTAAAATATCCTCATACATAAATCCTAAATATTCTCATAAACAAATCTTAAATATCCTCACAAATAAGATTCTACACCCACGCCCAAGTCTCCTCCAACATCCCTCAGTCCTAATCACCCAATCTCTCCCAATCCCGACCATCCCGTCTCTCCCAATCCCTCGGCCTACTCCCCTGGCCTCTCGTCCTCCGCCCGGCCTAATCCCGTCTCTCCCAATCCCTCGGCCTACTCCCCTGGCCTCTCGTCCTCCGCCCGGCTTAATCCCGTCTCTCCCAATCCCCCGGCCTACTCCCCTGGCCTCTCGTCCTCCGCCCGGCTTAATCCCGTCTCTCCCAATCCCCCGGCCTACTCCCCTGGCCCCTCGTCCTCCGCCCGGC
>NC_061823.1:39343473-39350973 GCF_019202785.1 Penaeus chinensis
TCACGGTCGGAAGCTGCCACCTCCTGGGGGCCCCCACTCAAGCCCCCCCCCCCCCCCCGGACCTACCCGCTGCCCAAGTCAACTCACGCACAGGCCGCTCACTTACATCAAAATTCGCCTGTGTTACCATTTCCATTAAATAGAGCAACCAGTACGCGCGTTTCCGTAAGCGAACGTGAGGGACCCAACAAGAAGACCGTGGCAGATAGGTGTCATTACTGACGCTCTATGACACTGGCAGATGGGTAACAGCGACGGGATGTCCGCGACGCTGACGATCTGGTGCCAGCAGCGGGGCACGAAAAAGCCCCTCGGGGTATTTGGCCTTCTTTTTTTTACTTTGAGAGCGAAACTGATCATAAAGAGTTTTTTTTTCTTCTTCTTCTCCGTCTTCTCTTTCTTTCTTCTTTCCTTCTTTCCCTTCTCTCTCTCTCTCTCTCTCTCACTCTCTCACTCACTCACTCACTCACTCTCTCTCTCTTTCTCTCTCACTCACTCACTCACACTCTCTCTCTCTCTCTCTCTCTCTCTCTCTCTCTCTCTCTCTCTCTCTCTCTCTCTCTCTCTCTCTCTCAATCACTCATTCTTTCTCTCTCTCTCTCTTTCTCTCTCTCTCTCTCTCTCTCTCTCTCTCTCTCTCTCTCTCTTTCTCTCTTTCTCTCTTTCTCTCTCACTCACTCACTCACTCACTCTCTCTCTCTCTCTCTCTCTCTCTCTTTCTCTCTCTCTCTCTCTCTCTCTCTCTCTCTCTCTCTCTCTCTCTCTCTCTCTCTCTCTCTCTCTCTCTCTCTCTCTCTCTGGTCAGCAGCGCGTTTTATCTTTCCTTCCGCTGATGTCCACCCTCGGCAGACCACGCCTTGATTAAGCCGCTTTTCAATTCCAGTCCAAACAGTGTTTTTTTTTTCTCCTGCCGGCAATCTCCTCACTTCCCACCCACTCCGCCTACTTCCTTATGCCGTCCAATCTTCGCACAGACTGCCTGATCCTTCGACCTGACCTGAGTTGACCTCCTTTCGCTTCTGTTCAAGTTGATCTCATCTGCACAGTGCTTCTCGTGTTGATTCTTCTTCTTCTCTCACACTTATGTTTGTTTTTTTCCCTATCCCTTTCCTCTTCTGACCGGGAGGTGAAACCAGGAGGATTTCGAAGCTGTTGTCTGTGTGTGTGTGTGTGTGTGTGTATGCATTTATGTATGTATGTATGTATGTATGTGTGTATGTATGTATGTGTGTGTGTGTGTGTGTATTTGTGTGTGTGTGTGTGTGTTTGTTTGTATGTATGTATGTATGTACGTATGTGTGTGTGTGTGTGTGTTTGTATGTATGTATGTATGTATGTATGTATGTATGTATGCATGTATGTATGTGTGTGTGTGTGTGTGTGTTTACGTTTACGTATGTATTTGTACCAACATTTAATACTCACACTACTCCTGACTTGCCGAACTCCCCCCCCCCCCTTTTTTTTTTAGTGGCAATGATAATGCAGTCGATTCGATGACAGTTGATAGCATTTCAAACGATAATATTAATACTTAAATTCCTTATACTTAATTCACGCGCTCACAAATTATATTCTCTCATTTAAAAAAGCATAGATTAATCAGATATAATCTTATATGCTTAATCAGCGTGCCCTCCAACAGCAAAGACTTTTGTAAAATGAATCGTGTACATTGCAGTTTTTCAGCATGATCAGAAACCAGTCGCCAGCTTGAAAATAAGAGCCGCTTAAAGGTATTCGGTCGGGATTTTTTTTTCAGTGTTGCCATTCTAGCGACTTTCCCGCCAGATCTAGCGTGTTTGAGCTATCGCCTATGACCTAGCAGGAATATATATATATATGTGTGTGTGTGTGTGTGTGTGTGTGTGTGTGTGTGTGTGTGTGTGTGTGTTTGGAGGTCCTGGAAGTAGCTCACAAGGCGCTGCATGAGGAGGCGAAGCCATTGGGACTCGCAGTCAACTGGACCAAGACCAAGGTTCAGGAATTTGGGGACTTTTTGGATGTCGATGTTCAGTCTGTGTATGCCTGTGGCGAGAACATTGAGGTCTTGGATAGCTTCACTTATCTTGGTAGTGTAGTGCAGAGCGACGGAGGTTCCGGCCGGGAAGTCACTCGACGACTCGGACTGGCCTACGGCGTTATGGACTCACTCAATAGGAGTATTAGGCGCTGTCGGTAGGAGAACTAAGATCAGGCTCTTCAGAGCACTGGTGATCCCGGTCTTACTCTATGGGTGTGAGACCTGGACACTGAACAGTGCTCTGAAGGCCCGTCTTGACTTCTTTGGTACTAAGTGTCTTCGCAGAATCATGGGGTATACCTGGAGGGACCATGTGTCCAATCAGAGGATACTCCATGCGCCTGATTCAAGACCTATTACCAGTCTGATACGAGAGCGCCAACTTGAGCTCTATGGGCACGTGGCTCGTTTTCCTGAGGAAGATCCGGCTTGTAGGGTGATCTCCGAGAGGGTTGACCTAGGATGGAGAAGACCAAGGGGAAGGCCACGGAACTCTTGGCTGAAGCAAGTAGATCAGATCTGCCAAGATGTGCTGGGGGTGGGAAGGGATGCTGCATGGAGGCTTGCTCGGAGGGACCCCAGGAGCTGGAGGCAAAGGTTGGGCGCGGCAAAGCGCAGCCATGCGTATGCCCCTTATGATGATGATGATGATATATATATATATATATATATGTATGTGTGTGTGTGTGTGTGTGTGTGTGTGTGTGTGTGTGTGTGTGTGTGTGTGTACATATATATAATATTTAATACATATTGAATAGAAATCTAATATTCTTTCGATACATGTATATTTCGATAGTGGCGGCAGCGGTGATTCCCATGTCTTGCCCTCTGCCATCACCTACCACTTTAATACTTAATTGGGAATAACTGTATGAATCTGACTCACGGGGCGGGTTTCATACACCTCCAAGAAGCCCTCGGAGAAGAGGCATTCATCTTCCCTCGTGGCTTCAGGGGCGGCGGGCGTAGCAGCTTTCCGTTTGCGTTTGCTGAAGTGGCCCATGTACAGTGTGTCTCACTTTTTTTGTATTTAACATTAGTAGTTATAATTGTAGGTTGAGTAGTAGTAGGTATAAGTAGTAGTTATAAGTTGCTTACACGTTCAGAGTACCGGTAATGATTAACTATATTTGCACATTATATGTATATGTATATGTGTGTGTGTGTATATATATATATATATATATATATATATATATATATATATATATATGTATATATGTGTGTATATATATATATATGTGTGTGTGTGTGTGTGTGTGTGTGCGTGTGTGTGTGTGTGTGTGTGTGTGTAAATATATATGTGTATATATATATGTATATATATATATATATATATATATATATATATATATATATATATATATATTCAAGCTGATATATATATATATATATTTTCTTTTCTTTTTTCTTGTCGTGTTCTTTTAGCATTAGCATAATTTTCATCTTGCTTTTGCTTGATAGTTTATATGTTAACTTGATATATTCGTTTACCGAGCTAGCAATACTCTTCAAGGCATATCAATAGCATGTTTAAGTTTTTGTTGTGCTTGATTCACTTGTTTCCCTTTAGTAACTAGGTAGAGCCTTTCATTGTAGTATATATACGTATATTACGTTTTAATTATCCTCTAGGGTTTGCAACATTTTCTAATGGGTCGCTTTAAATATTAAATACTTGCCATTTTTACTCATTTGTACAGTACAAAGAAGTGAAGTGACGTGAAGTGAGGAGAAGTGAAGTGAAGTACAGTTCTTGTAATACAATGCTGTTTATTTGCGTGTGAGGGTGGGAGAGGCTAGAGGCGAGAGGTGCTAGGTCAGCATAGTTCAGCACGAAGTAGACAAAACACTCTTTGTTTTCAACCGTCGTTTGCCTGTGATGACGTCTCTTTATGACGTCATAACCCCCGCTCGTGACGTCACGGTCCTCCCCACACGCGAGCCGAGTTAGGGCGGATGCCGACTGCGGAAATTTTCTCGGGGGAAATTGTCACGCGCCGACCTTGCCTGTCAGCGGCCTCGGGAGCGGGTGTTAACATTCATTTTTTTTTTTTTTTTTTTTTTTTGTCGTTGGGCGATGTGTATTATTTTTTCATGTATTTAGATAGTTGGTACCATAGTATAATTTAATTTAAAATTAATTGATAGCTCACGGTATAGTAGTTTACTGAAACAAAAAATGAAGATTTTATTTGTTTCGTAGTTAAATCTACCGAGACAGTTCTGTTAAACTTGTCTAATGCCCTGTTAGAAAAGGGTCGCGTGGGACCCTAAGCTTCATTCTATCGCTATTTTCGTGCAAGGCTGGGTTTTTAACTGAGCGTAATTACTCCACAGAAGGAAAGCGTAAGGGTGCTGAGGAAAAGACAAGGCTAGCCTCAGGGAAGGAGGAAAAAACAATGCGTGAGCCAGGAGTAAGGAAGACCCAGGAAGCCTCGGGGGCGGCGGAGGAACCTACCAGGGGACAGCAGAGAAAAAAAAAAGAAAAAACAGTCCTCGACTCCCCAGCCGTCAATTGATCTTAGGCATGTAGTGTTCCACGAGGAGAGGGGAAGAAATCCTATAAATGAGGTAGAACACCGCCTTCCCTTTTATGAAGCGAAGTGTCCTAAGGCAAGGGGCGCCATGACGAATCCTGATGAATGGATACAGCGAGTAGAAGATTTAATTCGAAGTATGGAATGATGGTGGAAATTCCCGCCTTGCATTGTGACGTCTTAGAGGGGATGCGTTAGGAACATACGAGGCATGCAAGAGTTAAAGACGTCGATTATAATTCGAGTTCTTTGGCAGACGAGCTCAGAGTGGTTCCTGATGCGGTGACCAGCACCAGAACAGCATTAGATACGTTTCTAGAGTCTATTGAAGCACATTTTAACAAATTGCGAATGGCGGCCGAACAAGTTAAGACAGGAGAGGGAATTCGCTCCCAAGGGACGATTCAGTGACATGTGGTTACTGTCAGGGACGTGGCCACAGAACTGATACATGCCAAATGTTGTCAAGCTCTAGTACTCAGATGGGAAGGGGTCGTGGCAGGTCTATGACATGCGGATATTGTCAGAAGATACGTCATACCATGGCTGGATGTTTCCTTTTTGATGAAAAGCTAAGGGGAGTATCAGCGACACGTCAAAGGCTGGAATCACAGACTAATTGTTTTGACTGTGGGGAAATTGGTCATTCCCGAGAAATTGCCCGGAGCCTTAGAGGCCAAAAGCTCTTTAAAGAATAGTAACTTCAAGGGGGGTTTCAGTCCTTCCTAATGTTGCTTCTAGGAATGTCATGTTCATTGTAATACAAGTTTATTTATTGTATTTACACATAGATGGCGCTACAAGTTCTTAATCACCAAATAGCCAGTTTTTAAAACTACCTATCACACCTGTTTACCCATTTCCTTCACTTTTGGAAAGGGTCTTTTGTATCATTTCATTATCTCAAATATTTCAATAACAATTAAAAAATCCTAACAATAAAAAACAATAATAACAGTATCGATAGCAATGGTATTACTCAGAAAAAACACATTCCCGCCAATTCAAGGAATAGTGAAATCAGGATCGGTAACTAGGGCTTACTGATAGACTCCTTGCCGGCTGGGCACATGTGGAGCCATGTGTATGTAACAAAATTCACAAAAAACTACAGGGGGCAGAACATAAATCCGTGGCGGTTGGGTTAAGATCCTGTCCGCGGGGATAGTGAAGGAATGCTGTTATATAATGTTTATCTAGGGGATAAGTGCATTACAGCACTATTCGACACAGGAGCAGAACCTTCGTTAGTACATAATGAAGTGCCGAAGGAGCTGAGTATCCCCTATAAGCAGGTTACGAAATCTGTTATCTGGGGGGATGAGGCTTTCACAGAGGGGAGGTACATCTCACTTCTAACGTAGGTAAGGTAAAGACTTCATTTGTGTTCTTGGTGGTGGATACCTGGAAATGATTTTGCGGACACACACAGGGTTGTATATACATCACGCCCTACCACCTGGACAGAGTTTTTTATTACTAAAAAATCTGTCACTTCCATGGCAGCCGTAGGTCTGAAAGGGCGCTGGAGGACCAAGAAGGGGCGCTGGAGGACCTGTGAAGTTTTCCGGCCTGGATGAGGTGATTAAAATCATGCTGAGGGTGTGTGCTCTATAGATGAGGTTGCTATAGATAATAGCAGGGTTATTGGTATGAATATTACTTTAGATAACAGTGGGGCTATTGATGATTTCAGAGCTCTTAATGAATGTAATGAGGATGACAGATACCCCTTGCCAGATTATACACTGCAAAGGCTAGTTAGGACCTCAGGCAGGGATATCATCAGATACCCCTGAACCCCACTAGTCGAGAAAAAAACGGCATTTTCCACTATGGATGGCCACTACGAATTTATGAGGTCGCCTTTCGGGCTGAAAGACGCACCTTCTGCTTTCCAGAGTGTCGTTAATCAGGTCTTGTCTGGTCCGATCGGGGATGTGGGTTTTGTTTATCTGGACGACGTCGTAGTTTTGGGAGACACGTCGGAAACTCATTGTAATAATTTTAGACGAGTTTTCGGTCGTCTTCGGCTAAATGTTCGTTCTTTAAGTCTGAAGTTAAGATCTTGGGCATGTGATTAGTGCGAAGGGCATTTAACCACAAAAGAAAAAGACTGAAGCAATGGAGAGACAACCACAACCTATAGTTTCAAAAGAGCTTTAGGTGTTTCTCGGCGCGACTAAGTACTATCGCAAATTTACAAGTAATTTTGCAGATATATCGCGACTGTTAATTGACCTAACCAGAGGCTGTAAGACTAAAGATGGGAAAACGAAACTAGCGTGGACACAGGAAGCATGGGACGCATTTCACAAGTTGCGTACAGTAATTTCTGAGGATACAGTGTTAAAAATCCCAGATTTTTCCGTCCATTTGTGTTATTTACAGATGCAAGTAAGACAGCCATAGGGGGGTGGGGGGCTCTTCAACAGGAGGATAATAATGGAAGCCTTAGCCCACTGTCTTATTTCAGTCGAGAGTTACAAGGTTATAAGTTAAATTACCCTACTGTAGAGCGAGAGGCATTGGCGATAATATATGGGCTGAAGATAAACTAAACATTGATTCAGGGTTTTTTCAGTTTTAGTTCATTCAGACCAAAAGCCTCTTCGTAATTTTTTTTTTTTTTTTTCTAGGAGAGATGGAAATGAAAGACTAGCCAGGTGGAGAATGTCAGAAGCAGAGTTTGATATCTGCGTAGAGTACTTGCCGGGCAAGGACAGTCATTTGACAGATGCGCCATCGCGGATCGGAGCAGCTGATCAGCCTATAGACGATTTAGTTGTCGGTGTGGTTACTCGCTCACCTGTTTGCATTCCGTGCATGATTACTGCGTGTGTTAGAAATCTGTGACAAAAAAAACTGTATAGCATTTTTGGGAAAGGCTGTTACTGAAGGGGATGTAGAAGGTTCAGAATCTTCCACGAGCGT
>NC_061823.1:39370973-39373473 GCF_019202785.1 Penaeus chinensis
TCATTCCACTGCTCTCCCTCTCTTCTTCTTCTTCTTCTTCTTCTTCTTCTTCTTCTTCTTCTTCTTCTTCTTCTTCTTCTTCCTCCTCCTCCTCCTCCTCCTGTACCACCTCCCCTTCTCCCTCCTCCACCTTTTCCTCTTCTTCCTCCTCTTTCTCCTTTTTTTATCTTCATCACCCCTACCCCCTTCCCTCCCTTTCTCCCCTAGACTCCCTTTCTCCACCCTACCTTAATGCAAAACTCCCCCCCCCCCTCCTCCCTCTTATCCCCCCGCGATCTTAACCCCCTTCCCCCTCCCTTCCCTCCCTCCACGATCTACACCCACTCCCCCTTCCCTCCACGATCTACACCCCCTCCCCCCTCCCACCTTCCTACCCCTCCCCCCTCCCCTCCCTTCCATCCCCCCTCCCCTCCCCTCCCCTCCCCTCCCTTCCCTCCACGATTTATACCCTCTCCCCTCCCCCCTCCCCCTCCCCCCTCCTACCCCCATGGGACGCGATCTCGTACGATAATCAAAGGGAAAATCCGTGAAACGCTTATGCAGTCCAGAAGGAAAAGTTTAAGAGCATCTGATTCTAACAAAGACGTTATCATTTAATTTATACGTTCGTAGTGGGCGGGGGGAGGGGAGGGGGGGAAGGTGGGGAAGGGGGGGATGGTAATAGGCTGTTCGTATGGATATCGAAGGGGGGGGTGGAAAGGGGGAGGGGGGAGGGGGAGGGTAATTGGAAAGAGTGATAATGAGGTGGAAAGAGGAGGAACGACAAGGTATAAAACGAAAGGAGATAGAAGGAAAGAAGGATAAAACCTGGGAGAAGAACCAGAAGATAAATATCAAAGAGAAGAAAAAGTGGAAAAGGAAAAAAAGGTAAAATAAACAGACAGATAAAACTTAAAAATTCCATCATCCTTTTATCAATCTTTATCTTTCATCTTTATTTTTCCATCCTTCAAACTATCACCCAACTATCGAAACAACAGGTAAAAGAGGTAATTACGCCTAACTAGCATCCACGAGTCGTTACAGCCCAAACGATCGATAATTCGGTAGTTTTAAGGTCCTTTGTGGCCTCTGGGGGGGGGGGGAGTTAACGGTCGCGCAGTTGCTTCCATTATGTCGCGCTGTTGATTTTTTTTTTTTTTTTTTTTTTTTTGGCACGATGCCCTTGATTTTTTTTTTTTTTTTGTATCTTCTTTCGGCGAAAATGTGGAATTTGTTTTTGTTTTTGTTTTTTTAATAGGTGGTATTTTGTTTCTTTATGTTGTCTGTCTCTGTTTTTTTGTGTAAGTGTGTATGTATGTATGTTCTGTCTGTCTCTTATATATTTTTTTTTCTGATTATCTTTATATCTGTTTCTATCTATATCTATTTCTTTCTTTCCGGTGTTCTACTCTATACATTGCTCTCCATTCTCTCCCTCCTCATCAACTAGGTCATCCTAATCATCATTATCATCATTATCATTATCATTATCGTTATCATCATCATCAGTATCATCATTATTATTATTATTATCATTATCATTATCATTATCGTTATCATCATCATCAGTATCATCATTATTATTATTATTATCATTATCATTATCATCGTCATCACCATCATCATCATCTTCATTATTATTATCATTATCGTTATCAATATTATTACCATTATCATCGTCATCCCTCCTCCTCTTCCTCCTCCTCCACCTCCTCCTCCTCCACCTCCACCTCCACCTCCACCTCCACCTCCACCTCCACCTCCACCTCCACCTCCACCTCCTCCTCCACCTCCTCCACCTCCTCCTCCATCTCCTCCTCCACCTCCTCCACCTCCACCTCCACCTCCATCTCCTCCACCTTCACCTCCATCTCCACCTCCACCTCCACCTTCACCTCCAACTCCACCACCACCTCCATCTCCACCTCCATTTCCAACTCCACCTCCATCCTGCCTCCCTCCAAACCTTTTCCAAATTTTCCTCTCCTCCTTCCTCTCCCCCCCACCCCCACCCCCACCCCTTTCTCCACTACCCCCTGACCAGAATAACTCACTAGGCCTATTTAACTAGACCTAACTCTTTGCAATGGCTAGGTCTAAGGAGGAGGGAGGGAAAGGGAGGGAAAGGGAGGGAAAGGGAGGGAAAGAGAGAAAGATAGAGCGATGGGGGTGAGGAAATAGAGAGAGAAAAAATAAATAATGAGTGGGAGAAAGAGTGAGAGGGAAATTGAGGGAGAGAAAGAGTGAGAGGGAAGAAGAGCGAAAAAGTGGGAGGGAAGAAAAGAAGGAGAGGGAGAAAGAGTGGGGTATAAGAGAGAAAAGGTGAGAATCAAATTGAGAGAGGGAAGGGAAAAGAAGGGGTAAGAGAGAGAGAGCGAAGAAAGAATGAAAGGTAAACTGGGAGAGAAAGAGTGGAAGAGAAAAAGAGGGAATGAGTGAGAGAGAAATTGAGAAATTGAAGAGGAATTGCGAGAAAGAGTGAAAGGGAAACAGGGAGAGGAAGAGGAGAAGAAAGAAA